>NW_026068202.1:759993-832908 GCF_014885135.2 Alexandromys fortis
AAGTTAAAGCCTTCCTATTTTTTGTTTAAACAGAAAAAGGGGAAGTGATGTGGGAGTGTCATATCAATCTGTTGATTTCATTGGCTGAGCAATAAAAGAAACTGCTTGGCTGGCCCTGATAGGTTAGAACATAGATGGGAGGAGTAAACAGAATAGGATGCTGGGCGGAAGAGGAAGTGAGGTCAGACTCTGCATTGCTTCCAGAGGGACCGGACAGCCGCCATGCTCTGCTCTCCCATGCAACTCCAACTCAGGATGGACGTAGGCTAGAATCTTCCCGGTAAGCGCACCTTGGGGTGCTTACACACATCATTAGAAATGGGCTAGTCCAGGTGCGAGAGTTAGCCTGTAAGGGCTAGAGTTCATGGGCCAAGCAGTTCTTAAATGAATACAGTTTGTGTGTTGTTATTTCGGGCATGAGCTAGCCAAGTGGCCGGGATGTTGGGGACGCAGCCCTGCCGCTGCCCCTATTTCAACATTCTTGCCTATTCCCTTTGATGTCCCAGACCAACGCTGGGATCCACAAAGGTCCTGGCTCAGGCCTACTCCCTCTGAGGTCCCAGACTCAGGCCTGGACCCACAGAGATCTTTGGTTCCTGCCTATTCCCTTGGAGGTCCCAGACTCATGCCCAGACTGGAAGAAGTCCTGGCTCAGGCCTAGTTCTTTGGAGGTCCTAGACTCAAGTCCAGACCCACAGAGCTCCTGGCTTATGTCTCCTCCCTTGAAGGTCCCAAATTCATGTTCAGTCCCTCAGCAGTCTCTGGCTCTGGCTCACTTGCTCCTGTACCTGTTCTGGTGGAGTTTGCTGTCTCAGGTCTGCTCTGGATCAGGTTGCTGGCTCAATCCTGGTCTGCCAATGTCTCTGGACTGGATCAGTGCCTGCTCCCATGGAGCTTCTCAAGCACATTTTTTGAGGTATCATTTGTACATAGAATAAATCTTTTCCTCTGGTGGATATAAGAAGTACCTTCTTAGTTACATTAACCAAGTACAACATGAGGCACTCACCCATTGGGTCTGGGAAGTCCAGAGAAGTGGCTGAGGACTTTTGGGCCCCAGTTCTTCTTCAGCATCTAGTGAATTGGGAAACTCTAAAGCCAGTATAGTGTCAGCACTTTGTTTAGAATGTGCCCTCCTTTTTGACCTCTGGGAGCAGAGGACTCCTCTTGTCCTTCCCATAGATGATCAAGTTCCTGAGGGTCCTTTGGGCTGGGAAACCTCTTCAGTCTGACAGCTGCTCACTGTCTGTGGTAATGAGCCTGCCTATTACTACCTTAGTCTCACCCTCAGGCTTCCTCGCCCACTGTATCTCAGTGCCACCTGTCTCCCACTTTGCCCACAGCCTGGTTCCATCTGGGTAGAGGGCATCCTTCAGGGCATCAGCCCTCTGCGGTCATCCCGGAACTACCGTATCTCGACACTGTGATCTCAGTTCTCATCCCAGGTCTGAAGAAATATTTTATGTTAGCAGGGAACACAGAAGATGGCATTATGCAAGTGTGGACAAAGCAATAATGGGAACAGCATGCGCTGCTCTGATGAACTGTGTAGACAGTGTGTGGAAGACCCCATTTGACTAATGAGTATGTGGTCCACGAACGAACCTTTTACCTTGGTTTCTTCACTCACAGTTAGTACATAGGTCATGCACTGAATATGTGGAAGTTACTGCAGCTTGGAAGTTCTTACTAATGAGAGGATTTTCTTCCATCAGTTCTAGGGAGAGTGTAGTAGTAGTTAGTAGAGAGTGTAGAAGTAGTTAGTTGTACTTGTTAACCATTTTGTAGCTGTGGCCCTGGAGTTGTGCTCACCTCCCCACTTGCTCCCTAGATCCTGCCCAAATGCACACATGCATGACTGGTCACTTCTTCTGCAGTCTAGGACTTGTCCTCATGCTGGGAGAAACAGGCTGCTGACTTACTGTGAATTTTGTTTTTAGACACTTCTGGAAGGTCTCATGCTAGGGAGTATGTCAATGTAAGTCTTTAATCCATATTTCTATTTTATTGTGTATGATTTTCTCTGAATATATCTGAACAGTAACTACAATCTCTGGTTCTAGTTTCTACAAAGCGGAAGAGATACTATGGGCAGCGGGAGCAACCACTCTGGTGGCATTAGTGCTTACTTTATTTGCTCTACAAACAAAAGTACGTATTATTGAAACAGTTCTCTCTCACAAGGGCGCCTCTGGCTGTGTTCCTGTGTCCCTCCTGGCCCATTCTCATCCACACCAGCCTCACTGTCTTATGGGCCTCTTCAGCATGGCTTTCTTGCCTTATCAGCAGTCGGGCCAGGGACCCTTAGCTGGAAATCAGAGGGATAGAGGAGAGAGGCACTTATTCCCATGGTGTCCTCCCTACAGGTTCCTCTTGAGCTAGCCACATTAATTGCCAAAATTACTCGCAGCTTGTCTTACATGGCCAGCTTGCGACAGCCCATCTTCCAAGATTTCGGTGTCCTTGTTCCTTGGGCCCTACAGGCAGCCACAGCTGCTCACCTAGTTCCTTCCTTCCTTCTTCAGGAGGTGGGTTTTACACACCAACTACCTCTCCTACACTGCCACTGAGTGTGTTCTGTGTACCCTGCTGGGGCCCTACTTCAAAATGGCAGTTCAAAATTCTCAGATTTTCACAGGTATTAGGACTCAGAAGCACTACTAACCCCTAAAATGATTCACGGCTGCTCTTATTTTGGTGGGGTGCTAGGGACCAACTGAGGGCCTTATTAATGCCAGCAGGTGATCGCTCTGCTCAGAGCCACACTCCAACCAATGGTCATTTCTTTTTAACCATGTTGTCAGAGTCTCTCCAGCCTTAAGATGCACCTGGGGGTTTCAGCTGGCTCTTTCCACGTCTTTCATTTATAGACTTGGAGTGAGTAGTGTCACCTTAGTCCGTTTAACAACTAAAGAGGAATATTTTTCTATTGTTTGGAAAACCTCATAACTTTATACAAGAACTGAATTTAGACATTGTGGGTAGAAAAAGGAAGGTCCCAAGAGGTAGAGGGACCTTTAAATATTGTTAAAATATTTAGACAAGTTGTATCAAAAGTAAGGGTTCAGGGACTGGGGAGATGGCTCAGTTAGTAAAGTGATTGCAGTGTACACACCATGACCTGAGTTTGATCCCTGTTGTCCATGTAAAGATCTTGGTGTGGTGGTGTGGGTTTGTAATCGCAGCTCTGGGAAGGTAGAGACTGGCTCTCTGGAGTCTCTGGCCAGTCCCCTAGCCTAAATTTTGGAGCTCTACGTCCCAGTGGAGATGGTTTTCAAATCATAAGGAATAAAGCCTGAAGTGGACCTGAGACTTCACACACATACACACAAAGTAGAGCTTCAATTTAATTTAGAATCATATCAGTATTTGCTATCTCAAGGATAGTCCTAATAGAAGCCAACCTATGTGTGAACAGACATGTTTTCCTACAGTGAGTGAGGTGGGCTTCTGATACAGACATAGGTTCATTGAGCTATTTAAAGCCTTTTAAATGTCAGAGCATTTCCCCCCAATATCCCATGATATTTAAATCACTCTCAGGTAAAGAATGACCTGAGTTATGAAACAAAACATTCTGCTGAAAAACACCTTAAAGACGAGTCCAGGTGTGTTTGCATATGAATGACTTTGAACTGCAGCTGAGCTTACATTCAACTAACCCTCCTCCCCGCGATGAAGATGTGTGGTGGGGATGGTTTTATCATTTATGTGGCAATTTTCAGTGTTTGGGGCTAAGGCAGTTCCATCTAAGAAACAGCCAGGGCCAATAGTGCATGGGGTAGAAAATGCATCTTAAAACATTTGAGATCCGATCTGGATGATAATGAAGTCATGCTTGTTATTTGTGTCTCCCCAGTGGGATTTTACCATGCTAAATGGAGTGATGTTTGTTTTCCTCATTGTGCTTATGATCTACGGGATTATCGCACTAGTTGTACGATCATACGTAAGTGACTGTCATTTTGAAATCTTCAAGAAGTACTCAAGAGGGCTGGAGACATGGCTCAGAGGTTAAGAGCATTGCCTGCTCTTCCAAAGGTCCTGAGTTCAATTCCTGGCAACCACATGGTGGCTCTCAACCATCTGTAATGAGGTCTGGTGCCCTCTTCTGGCCTGCAGACATACACGCAGACAGAATATTGTATGCATAAAAAATAAATAAATATTTTAAAAAAAGAAGATCAGAGAAGTGCTGGCTGTGTCAGCACAAGTCCTGTGAGAAGCAGACAGGGTCCTGGGGCTAAGAGTGGAAGGACTTTATTATTATCACTTTGTTATCTGTGCTGATGAGCACATCAGGCAAGCACTTCACCTCTGAGCTACACTCCCAGAGTTTAGAAAAAAAATCCCTGAGATCAAAGACAAACTTCAGTAGTTTGCAGAGTTTGCCCAGTCCAGCAGCTGAGCAGGGTACATTACACTCCTGTCCTGTTATCCGAATGTGTATTGAAGTCATTCTTAGTTGCACACCAGGAATCTGTGGAGAATACTGCAGACAGGAACGCAGTGTGTGAATATTGACCCCCTGCTTAAGACAGCAGTTGTCCTTCCCCAACAGGGTCTGGGGGACCCTGTCCTCTGTGGCAGACAATGCATTCTCCTGCACACAGGTGCTATTGTTTGAAGCAAAAGTGGGAGAGAAGCTCCTCTAGAGGTTGCAGTAGCACCTGCAGAAGGTTGCTTAGCCTCTGCCCAGCTCTCTCTTTCCCCGAGTTCTACGTGTCACACATAGATCTGGTGCATATTTTCCACTGAGCTACACACCCAACTGTCACAACACTCCTGAACAATATTCCTTGTTTATTTTATAGGCGCAGCAAACTTTAACTCATTCAGGGTCCCCTGGGAACTAGGGGCACAGGTGTCATGGATGTCAGATTTGTGTGACTTTTAGGCAGTGTTTAGATCTCCATTACTTTGTGCATGGTCTGTCTCTGGAGAAGAACTGGAGAAAACTATATGTTATATGCCCTATATTGTCCAGGAGTACTTTATATGGAGACCCTGCCTGAGACCGGGAACTATTTGTTCAAATTCTGAACCAAACCATTTATTTGGCAGCAAGTGGATTTTTTTTTTTACGTACCTTTAGACATGTGACTCAGTTCTGTCCGGGTTCATTTGGTCTGATAAATAATCATGTTTGTCATAGCTAGGGAGAGGGTATCTATGTTTTGCAGACAAACTCTAAGACATACAAAGATGTACCTTGTGTGTTTTTGTTTTGTGGCTTTGCCTACTTGTTGGTTTTTTTGAGAGAGTCATACTATGTAGCCCTGGCTGGCATGTAACTCACTGTCTGGAGCAGGCTGGCCTTAAATCCACAGAAAAAAAGCTACTGTGATCCACAGATTGTGCTGTGAGTCACTGTCTCCCTTCTTCAACAAGAACTTCTTATGGGGAGTTCTGCCAGTCCTCCTTGGGACCACCTTTCTCCTCCTTAAGAGTTTATGCTACATTTTTCTCAGGTGTTGTGTGTTGCTTTATCTTCTTCCCATGTGAGCCAAACCCTGGGTGTTCAGATGTGTCTCATATTTTCTGATCAGGGAAAAATACCAGTCAGATTGGCTTGGGCAAAGTTCTAGGAATTTTATAGGCCTGAAAAGGACCTAAGAGTCTAGCACCAGTAATCCCACCTTGGTTATGAGCCTGGGGTGACTAGTTATTTCTACTTGTACAGTATAGGTCAAGAATTGCCTGTTGACAGACATGACCAACTGCAGGTCCCAGCAGCGCTCCTCCCCACTGCTTGCAGGGGCTTCTTTCCTCACATTCTCCACATAGGGAGCATGTGATCATTGTGTTTCCAGAACCACTCAGGCCACAGACTGAGGGCAGGCAGAGTCTCTAGAAGGGTTGTTTGTAACATGGAGGGGACAGGCCTGCTTGTTTGTTTGTGGTTTTTGTCCTGCCCAGTTTCCCACAACTGTTTAGCCCCAAAGAAAATCACACATAGACCTCTATAAGTTATAAAGCTGATTGGCCCATTAGCTCTAGCCTCTCACTGGCTAACTCTCACGTCTTGATTAACCCATTTTTCTGATCTATGTCAGCCATGTGGCTCAGTACCTTTTTTCAGTGGGGCAGATCACATCCTGCTGCTTTGGTGGTCTGGGCAGGATTGAGAGGAATCAACTTCCTCCTTCCCAGAATTCTGTTCTCATTACATCATTTCTACTTCCTGTCTGGTTTTCCCACCTATATTTTCTGCCTGGCCAATCAGTGTTTATTTATAACATGATTGACAGAATACAGACAATTCTCCCGCACCAGTTGTTGAAAATGGGATGGGAAGTGGAGCATTTGTAATGCATTGTCCGCACACTACCCCCATGGAATTTGAAGTGCTCACTTAGTGATGGTGAAGATCTGCATGTACTTTGAATGTTTATTGTAATAAAGTGGCAATGCTGGTGATTAGGTCGAGAAGAGGCTAATTCCCAAAGGCTTGCCTGCCTTCATAATGGGTTCTTATCTGAGGGCAGTGACTCATGGAAGCACTTCCGGCACTCCAATCTTGTTAAGTTGTACCTCTTTCTTTCTGTGCAGTGGTTACATCTGGTGTATTCAGCACTTGGAACACTGATCTTCTCCATGGTAGGTACTGTTTTCCCTCACTGCTGAAGACCATGGTGTACACATTTCCAGGCCTGGTGCTGGTCCGTGGAGTCAACCATTCACTAGAAACACTCCAACAATTCACTCAGCAGAGCTTATCTATGAAATCATCACATTCCTGGGCTGGGGCTGTACATCAGGGGTAGATTGCTTCCCTAGCATAGGACCTTGAGCTTCGTCCCCCAACACAGCACAAACACAAAATGCAATGTAGGCAGAAGCCACTCCCAAATAACTACCAGAGACTTATTTATAAATGCTCAGCTGATAGCTCAGGATTGTTACTAACTAACTTTTCCAACTAAATTAACCCATTTCTATTAATCTACATTCTGCTACATGGAACTTACCTCTCTTTCATCTTGCTGGTGACTAAATAAGTGTTGGATCCCTGGTTGCTGGGTTCCTCTGCTGCTGATGCAACAAGTCAAATCAAACTGAATTAATAAATCCAGGTTTTATAAACGGGGCAATGAAAAGCAAAGCACCCCTGAATGGCCTTCAGGAAGGCAGGAAAAGAGAACACGGGATAGAGTCGGGAATGCGGCAGCTCTGGGAGCTGCTGTTTGGTGTGCTGAGGGCAGGATCTGGAGCAGCCCCTCCATCCCTGCAGCTGGAGAGTCTAAACAGCGACTCCACTGACTCTGTCCTTCTTCCCAGTGTCCTTGGCCAGTAGCTTCTCTATTAAACCAACCCCAGTGTACTGAAGGACTATTCCACTCAATCCTTTGTGGAAGGGTTATTTCACAAAAACAGGAAACTATCACCTTCAAAGAGTTAATATTTGAGAAGAGAAGGGATTGTGTAGAAGCCTCAGTGCTCATTGTCACACAGTGTGGCTTCATTTGCTCAGACCAGTCTCTTATTTCTCTATACCAAAGCTGTGGAGAGAGCCGGTAGAGGCCCTTTCAGATGTGTCTGGTAACCCCTTTCTTTCTGTTTAGTATTGTCTTTTGCTGTCACAGTTTTACAGTTATAAGGTTTTAAAAGTAATACACGTGGATATTTTTAAAAATTCAAACAGGGTGGACTGCAAAAGGAAATGCAAAACTCCCTTCTCCCCATTGCTCAGAGTTAAAGACTGAGAGCAGATTCTAGGAGCCCTGCAGGAGTTTCTTTAGACATCACCGCATAACCCCCTATACTGAGGTGGTCACATGGTGTAAAATATTTTACCTTAGCCTTTTACTTGACAACAATGGTCTCTGGGTATTAGCAGAGCTGTGTCAAATTCATTAGGCCCGAGTTTTTCTATCTTATGCTTTTTATCAATACTTCTCATAGCATTAAAAAATGGTGTGTGTTGCACTGTGGATGATACTCAGGGCCTTTCCCATGTCAGGCAAGGTTTCCCCTACTGACACCGACTTGTTGGGGTTTCAAAGTTCCTTGGAGTTGTTAAAGAAAAAGAAAAAATGTGTGTGTGCTGGAATGCATGCATGGAGCCAGAGGACAGTGGGGGCCTGCTCTACTGTTTCCCCTGATCCCTTTGAGACAGGGTCTCTCACTGATGTTGGACCTGGGCCTATGGCCAGTAAGCTCTAGTAACTCTGCTCTCTGCCTTCAACATTTCTGGAGTTACAGGCACATGGGTGTTCATGATTTAAAAAAAAAAAACACATGAGTACTGAGGATTTGATTCTATGTTCTCATGCCTTGGCAAGTCCTTATACCTATTGAGGCATCTCAGGCTTTGAGGGGAAAAATGTGAAGACAGGTCTCATTATGCAACACTGGCTGGGCTGAAACCTGCTGTGCAGACCAGGTTGACCTTGAACTCAGAGAGATCTGCCTGCTTCTGCCTGAGTGCTGAGAGTGTCACCAAGTTTGAAGTGACCCCCCATTAGCTTCCTTTCCAGCACTGTTTGTTTTTACATCCTGACTGTAGTTTCCCCTCCCTCCTCTCCTCCTAGTCCCTTCCCCGCACATTGCCTCTGTGCCCACCCTGTTCTCCTCCATTTCTCTTCGGAAAAGGACAGACCCCCCCCCCCCCCGCCATGGATGTCAAGTAGCTGTGAAACTAAGCACCGCTTTTCCTATTAAGGCTGGATGAGGCAACCCAGAAAGAGGAAAAGGTCCCCAAATCAGGCAACAAAGTCAGAGGCAGCCTCGGCCCCACAGTTACACAACTGTGACATATATGCAGAGTGCCTAGGTTGTTTTCAGTTTCTGGCTGTTATGAATATAGACTCAATGAACATAGTTAAGCAAGTGTTCTTGTAGTAAGATGGATCATCTTTTGGATATATGACCAAGAGTGGTATAGCTGCGTCTTGAAGTAGATTGATCCTAATTTTTTGAGACACTGTTATATTGATTTCCATAGTGGCTATATAAATTTGTACTCTTACCAGCAATGGAGGAGTATTCCCCTTGCTCCATATCCTCATCAGCACAGCTGTCACTTGTGTTACTGATCTTAGCCATTCTGACTGGTGCAAGATGGAATCTCAGAGTAGTTTTTTTTAATAATTTATTTTTTTCAAAAGGAAAATAAACTATCTTTTTTTGTTATACATACAATCCCACTTCCCACTTGGTGTGGGAACTGTCTATGTGTTGTCCTATGTGTCCTGTGTTGATTTTATTGGTTAATGAACAAAGAAAACTGGCTTGGCCTATAGCATGGGAGGAGGAAGGCAGAGTTAGGAGAAATCATGGATCCACTGCCTGATACAGACACTGGGAACTTTAGCTGGTAAGACACAGCCACATGATGATATACAGAATAATAGAGATGTGTGGGTTTAAGATGTGAGTTTAGCCAGAAATATGCTTAAGCTATTGGCCAAACAGTATTGCAAGTAATATGGTTTTCTGAGTTGGTATTTTGCTGGTTCCTTCCCTGTCTGGCTGGAGTTGGTGGCTGGGAAGAACAAGTGACCCTTACCTCAACACCCACTCCCTTCCCTCCACCATTTCTTCCCATTCCACCCAATCCTCAGAGAGGGTAAGGCACATTGCTCTGGGAAAGGTTCAAGGCCCTCCCTACTAAATCTAGGTTGAGTAAGGTATCCATCCAAAGAGAAGGGGTTCCCAAAAAGCCAGTACAAGCGGTAAGGATAAATCCTGATGGCACTGCCAGTCCCGGTGGTCCTGCAGTCTGCCCCAGCCATACAACTGTCACCACATTCAGAGAGACTAGTTTGAATCTATGCTGGTTCCTTCTCTGTCTGTCTGGAGTTGGTGAGCTCAGGTAAACTATTTCAGTGGGTGTCCCCATCATGGTCTTGACCCCTTTGCTCATATTCTCACTCCTCCCACTCTTAAACTGGACTTTGGGAGCTCAGTCCAGTGCTCTGATGTGGGCCTCTGCCTCTATTTTCATCAGTTGCTGGTAACTGGTTCTATGGTAACACTTTTTAAGACATTCATCAATCTGACTACAGGACAAGGCCAGCTCGGGCACCCTCACCTCTATTGCTTAGGGTCTTAACTGGGGTCATCCTTGTGGATTCCTGGGAATTTCTCTAGTGTCAGGTTTCTTGCTAGCCTCATAATGGCCCCCTCAATCAAAATATCTCTTTCCTTGCTCTCATCTCTGTCCTTCCTCCATCCCATCTACCTTGTTCCCTCAAGTTTTCCCCCCTTCTCTTCTGCCCTCCCTTCTCCCACCCCCATGCTCCCAATATTGTTAGGCAATCTTATCAGAGTAGTTTTGATTTGCATTTCCTTGATGGTTAAGAATGTTGTTGACCATTTCTTTGATTATTAGCCATTTGACTTTCTTCTGTTGAGAATTCTGTTTATATTTGTACTCCATTTTAAAAGTGGATAGTTGTTTCTATGATTTCTAATTTCCCAAATTCGTTGTTTATTTTGGATATTAGACATTTATATCTAAATAAAGATTGATAAAAATCTTTTCCCATTCTGTAGGCTGACATTTTGCCCTTGTGATAGTGTCATTTGCCTTACAGAAGCTTTTCAGTTCCATGAGGTCCCATTTATTAATTATTGATCACAGTACCTGTGCAATTGCTGTTCTGTTCAGGAAGTTGTCTCCTATGCCAGTGTGTTCAGGGCTAATCCACTTTCTCTTCTGTTAGGTCCAGTTTATCTTGTTTGATGTTGAGGTATTTGATCCACTTGGATTTGAGTTTTGTGCAGGGTGATATGGGTCTTATTTGCATTCTTCTATATGCTGATATCCATTTAGACCAGCACCATTTGTTGAAGATGCTTCCCCCCTTCATTGTATAATTTTGTCTTCTTTGTCAAAAACCAAATGTCCATAGGTGTGTGGATTTACTTCTGGGTCTTTGATTCCATTTGATTCATTGATCAACTGTCTGCTTTTTATGTCAACACTGTGGTTTTTATTACTATTGTTCTGTAGTACAACTTGAAATCAGGGATGGTTATACCCAGAATTTCCTTTATCATAAGGATTGTTTTAGCTATCCTAGTTTTTTTTTTCATGTGAAGTTGAGCATTGTTTCTTCAAGGTCTGTAAGAAATTGTATTGGAATTTTGATAAGAATTGCCTTGAATCTGTATTATTTTTACTATATTAATCCTATTGCTCCATGAGCATGGCAGATCTTACCAGAAGATGGTATCTTCTCCAATGTTTTTCTTTAAAGACTTGAAGTTCTTGTCATACAGGTCTTTCACTTTCTTGGTTAGGGTTAAACCAAAATATTTTATATTATTTGAGGCTATAGTGATATTTTACTTGTTTTAAATAAAGATTGTCTGAAGATCAGAGTGTAGAGCTAAGCTACTACAGGCCAGGTAATGGTGTGCACCCTTAATCCCAGGACTCAAGGTCACCCTGGGCTATATGAGATTGCATCTGTCTAAAAAGAGAAACAAAACTCACACAGAGGTGCTCCCAGCACTAGGGAGGTGGAGATAAAAGTGATAAGGCTAGGTGGAGAGAGGTATATGAGGCAGGAGACAAGAGCTCATTGCAGTCTGAGGTTTGGTGGAGAGCATTGCAGTCTTCAGTCATGCAGAGGTCAGGATCGCCACCTTGAGCCTTGGTAGAGGTAAGATCTCTCTAGTGACTTGGATTCTTTGCTTTTCTGATCTTCAGCTTGCCCAATATCTGTCTCTGGGTTTTTATTATTTGTGCTATATGTGCTTATTGCAAAGAGTGTTTTTTTCCTAATTTCTTTATCAACCCATTCTTTGTATATAGGAGGACTATTAATTTTTTTTTTAGTTAATTTTGTATCCAATCACTTTGCTGAATGTGTTCCTGGTAGAATTCCTGAGGTTGTTTATGTATACTATCTTATATGCAAATATCATCTAGCAATACTTCGACTTCTTTTCCTGTTCATATCCCCGTGATCTCCTTTAGCTGTCTTATTGTTCTAGTTAAAAGTTCAAGTACTATATTGAATAAGTATGGAGGGTGTAGACAACATTGTCTTGTCTTGTCCCTGATTTTAGTGGAGTTGCTCTAAGTTTCTCTCCATTTAATTTGATGTTGGCTGTCTGCCTGCTGTATATTGCTTTTATTATGTTTAAGTATGTCTCTTTCCCCTCTGATTTCTTCAAGACTATTTTCATGAAGGGGGTTGCATCTTATCAAAGGCAAAATTAGATTTTTCAGCATCTAATGAGATGATTTTTTCCCCTTTCAGTCTGTTTATATGGTGATCTTTTTGATGTCTTAGATTAGGTTTCTAAGTATTTTGTTGCATATTTTTACATTGATGTTTATGAATGAAATTTGTCTGTAACTCTTTTTGTTGAGTTTTTGGTTTGAGTATTAGGGTGACTGTGGCCTCATAAAATGAATTTGACAATTCTGTTTCATTTTGTGGAATTTGAGGAATTCTGGTATTATCTTTTCTTTGAAAATCTGGTAGAATTATGCACTAAAACTCACCTGGCCCTGGGCTTTTTTTTCTGGTTGGAAGACTTTTAATGACTGCTTCTATTTCCTTGGGAGTTATATGTCTATTTAAATTGTTTATCTGATCTTGATTTTACTTTGATAAGTGGTATCTATTGAGAAAATTGTCCATTTCTTTTTGATTTTCCAATTTTGTAGAGTACAGGTTTTTGAAGTTTGAGGTTTGATGTGTGATTTAAGTTCTTAAAACAGTCCTTAGGGATGGGGTTAAAAAACAGTCCTTACACTGAGTCTGGGAAGCATCTTTGGTTTGTTCCAGCAGGAGCATGGGAAGGTCTTGATACAGGGCACATCATTCACAAATGGTGCAAAGGAAGTATACAGATTTGGTACTGTGCATTTCAGGAGGATGAGATACTTGCTCTCAGAGTGCAAACTATGATGACTTCAACAGTGGTTGAAGCTCTAATAATGTATTCAGTTACAACTGACCTCCAGCATCATTTTACTTCTTCCTTTCTTCAATTTCCCCCTCCCTTCCTTCTTCCCTTCCTTCCCTATCTTTTGAGATAGTTTCATGTAGCCCAAGCTAGCCTCAAACTTATGTAGTTGATGATGACCTTGAGCTTCTGACCTTCCTATGTCTATTTCCAGTGTTCCAGAATTGCAGGCATGTGTGGTACATGGACTGGAATCCAGGGCTTTATGTATGCCATTCAAGTACTCTACCAACTCTGCTACATTTTTCTTAATGATAAAATAACTTTCCCCACAACATTTAGGACACCTACTTGGTAGATCCAATCTAAATAGATTCTTCCTCCTTTTCTAGTACCTGGTAATGGACGTGCAGATGATGGTTGGGGGGCACTACCATTATGAGATAGACCCCGAAGAGTACATTTTTGCTGTTCTGAACATCTATGTGGACATCATCAACCTTTTCATTTTCATTTTGGACCTGATTGGACGATAGCCAATGGCCAAGGCTGGCTTATGCTGAGAAGGAATGTGGGATGCCTGTGGAGTGTTGCCAGGCGCAGGCACTCAGTGGTGACCACTCACAGCTCCTTCCATAGTTATTTGTTTGTTTATTCATTTATGTCAAAAGAAGTAAAGAATTCAGTAGATGGTTTCTGTTATACTTATTTCCCTTGTCATACGGTAAAACTTTCTTATTCATATGAAAACATTTCAGATTCTTATAAATTCAGAAAATGAGTATCCTAATTATATACTGACATATATTTAGAAGGTTTCCATTGCTTTGTTGAAGTTTTCTAGGCAAGATTTAAAGCTGTAAATACCCCTACATAAATAAAGCTGATTGTAGAAAACCCCAAACATGCCCTTTGTCTTCATTTGGACATTCTAAGGGAGTATGTTAGCATGTCATTTTTTTAACAATAGGACAAACAAAAATATTCTTGGTTTCTCCCACTTTCCACAGCTAGACTGGAGAGAATTCTGTCATCAAGTACGGAGAGAAGCAGCTCAGGGCAGTGTCATCTGCATGCCACCAATAAACCTGTACTTTTGTGCTCGACTCAAGGACCTCTTCCTCTGAGTGTCTGGGCCAGCTGGCCTACTAACATCCTAAATGACTTTTAAAATTGTTTTTAAAACATACATAAAAATTTTCATTTTAGCAGTTTCTGTGTACAGTTAATTAGTATTACATATATTATTGTGAAACCAATCTCTGCAGTGTTTCTAGCTTGAAAACCAATGCTCTCTGCCAACTATATTAGTCAGGATTCTTACTTTCGCTAGATAATCCAGCCACTTTGATTTCCTGGTCTTTTTTTTATTTATTTATTATGTATACAGTGTTTTGCCTGGGTGTATGCTTGTATACCAGAACAGGTTGTGAGCCACTATGTGGTTGCTGGGAATTGAACTCAGGACCTCAGGAAGAATAGTCAGTGTTCTTAACCTCTGAGCCATCTCAGTCAGGATTCTTTAGGAACAGAAGTTATAGGATGAATCTATCATCTATCTATCTATCTATCTATCTATCTATCTATCTATCTATCTATCTATCTATCATCTATGATGATTTAAAAAAATGACTTCCAAAGGGAGTGCCATTATTACATTATTAAGTGTGGCCTTATTGAAGAAAGTGCATCACTGTGGAGACAGGCTTTGAGATCTCTTTTGCTCAAGCTTCCTTTAGGAGTGTGACTGTCAGTTGACTTCCTTTTGCCTGAAAGATATATCACTTTCCGCTCCAGCACCATGTCTGCCTGCACAATGTCATGCTCCCCATCATGATGATAAACTGTAAGTGAGCCACCTCAATTAAATGTTTTCTTTATAAGAGCTGCTGTGGTCATGGTGTCTCTTCACAGCAATAGTTACCCCAATAGAGCTATCTATCTGAATAGCTTATAAACTGTTATCCAGCTAGTCCAATAATGGTTATCTCCCAATAGAAGGTTCAAGAATCCAGTAGTTGTTCATTCCACAAGGCTTGATGCCTCAGCTTGTCTTCAGCATATGTCAGAATCCCAAAGGAGTGGGCTCCAACGCCAGCAAAGGAATGGACTTGCTAGTGAAAGCAATCAGGCAAAGAGTGAAAGCTTCCTTCTTTCATGTCCTTTATATAATCTGCTAGCAGAAAGTATGGCCTAGATTAAAGGTGTCTCTTCCTACCTCAAAAGATCCAGATGAAAAGTGGGTGTTCTTACTTCAAATGATTTAATTCAGAAAATAATCCCTCACAGACATGCCTAGTCATATGACTTTTAGTTAATTCCAGATAAAGTCAAGTTGACAACCAAGAATAGACATTACAAGTCCACTCCTTATCAACTTGACACACAACCATATCTCCTTATGTCAAGCTTAATTTCCAAATAAAAGCAATAACCAGGTTATAATTGCACCTAACATGATATAACTAACCCTTGAATAATTACAAATGCATTATATATTTAACTAGGCCATAATTATGCCTAACATGATATAGCTACAACCAAAAATGTTTTAGAATAGGTAATAATATCCCTTGAGGGACATATTCTTTTGATATCTCAAAACTTAACCACAGGCAGTCTCTTACTTGATGTTATACCACATGAAAAGAAACTGAGGAAAGAAAATACAAATATCTGTAAAAGCACATTCTTAACAAAATACAATAAAACACTGATGTCAATTATAATTCTTGTGTCTGCTACTGGTCTCTAGGCCTTAGCTGGTATTTTGGTATTTATAACCTTCCTCTGCTACCCGTTCAGGATTTTCTCCTCCCTCAGCAAGGACTTCTTCAGGTCTTGGCTCTTTTCTGGAAAGAATGACCCACTGCCTTCATTCCGGAAGGCCCGTGCCCTTTGTCATCTTTCCTGGATTAGGCTGTTGTAGTTCATAGTTTCCCATTGACTTTAATCACAAGACATGATAGTTCCAAGATCTAGAGGATCTGCTGGACTCCAGACATAATCTTTCTAACTTCCAGTGTAGAGAACGATCCAATTTTCCCTCAAAAAAAAATATGGACCATTCATCCATCCTAACACTTATTTCTTTCTTAGCCTGTTGACTTGAGGGCATCAGAAGCCCAAAGTGACCAGAGGAAGTCTGAGTTCAACAGAATATTTGTTGTGGCTCCTGGCAGTAGCACCCCTCCCCCCTCCTCTAGAACCAAAACTTGTAGTCCAGCAGAACTCAGTATCATAAGAAGCAATTTTTTTTTCTAGTGGGTCATTATGGGTAACAGTGAGTGCATTCCACCTCTTGATTCCTGGATCCATGGATCCTACCTATGGGGAAAACCATACCACATATTGGATATTGATTCAAAGCATGTACCACCCCTTGGAGAACTCTGTCCCAGTCCTCCAGGCTGCTACCATCTTGTTGATGTAACCGTGCCTTCAAAAGACCATTTAATCTATCTGGCTTGCTGTTTTAGTGGATTTTACGATCATGGGCCCAATGTTGAACTTCTCTGGCTGTAAAGTGAGATCTTTGGTCAGAAGCTATAGTGGTATTTTATTTGTGTTTTAATAAATATAGCTTGTCGGAGCATCAGTGGGCAAAGCAGCCATACTAGTCAGCCATATTGGCCAAGGAATGGTGGCATATACCTTTAATCCCAGGACTCCAAATCCCAAAGGTCTCTTCTGTAGTTCACCTATAGAGGCCCGAAAAAGGCTCCAAACAGCATGTCTTTCTGCTACTGATACCTCAGGAACCATTAGGTCTGCTGGATCTAAGTGGTAGAGAATCCGTACTTACTTACTGGGTCAATGTTACCTGATAGGGGCTGGTCAAGGAATTAAACCTCAGACTCAGGATGGAGAGGCCCCAGCAAGGCTAAGACTATAACAGTTTTTACGAAAGCAATCAGACTTTTTATACCCTTATCAGAAACAGAATATAGTGGTAATTGCCAGGATCAATATAGCTGTAGTTGCCAAGGTAAAAATGACATTTGCAAACTATATAGGGTATACCCACGATTAATGTCTAAGATAAACTTTCTATCAAGTTTCCATGTTTTTTTTTTTCATTTTCCATTTTCATTTTTTTTTATTTCCATGGTTTCTTAACTTCCAAAGGAACATACAGAGAAAGACAAAGTGGCCTGAATGCTTCATTCACTGCCTGAGGGGGTGCCTTGGTTTCTCAGGACCTGAAAGGCACACAGTGCCCCGGGAGTCACAGACTCTAACCATTGTTTCCTGCAGTAGGTCTGTTGAAGATCCTTCTGTTGTTCCAGCCCCGACTCAAAGTGAGCAGCTTTCCCAGACACTTGGTTCTATGCGTAGGAATGACACATCTAAGTGAGGAATGTGCTGTTTCCAGAATCCAAATGGCCCCACTAAAGGCTGTGTTTGCTTGTTGGTGGGAAGGGCAGATTCACCTCTGCCTGCCCCACACCACTGGATTCCTAAGAATTTCACTGAGGTAGACAGTCCTTGAATTTTGGTTGGATTTATTTCCCATCCTCTGATGGACATATATGTTACCAAGTCCAAAGTGGTTATCTCCTGCTTACCGGGTCCAAACAACATAATATCAATATGGTGCACCAATGTGGTGTTTTTGTGAAACAATCAAGATTTCTTTGGACACAGATCTGGTGTTTATATATCCTTCAGCTAAAATTGTAAAGGTATACTGGAAGTCTTGCCAACTGAAAACAAATTGCTTCTGGCAGTCCTGATGGATAGTTATTGAGAAAAGGTCATTTGCCAAATCAATAGCTGCATACCACATGCCAGTAGATATGTTAATTTGCTTAAGTAAGGACACCACATCTGGTGCTGCAGCTGTAATTGGAGTCACTACATGACTGAGTTACTGATAGTCAAGTGTCCATATCCATGATCCATCCATTTTTTTTTGCACTGGCCAGGTAAGAGAGTTAAAGGGAGATGTGGTTTAGCAGACAATGAAGGATTAATTTCCTCAGTCAAAGGTGGAAAAGGCAGTATTTCAGGGGTTGGAGAGACGTGAGATAAACCCTTGAGAATCTGAGGGCTCAAAGTTCTCAGCCTCAATGGGGTTCTCCCACATCTCTCCACCCCAAGTTACAGGATCTCATTTGTTAACAACTAATGCCCTTCTTTTGAACTCTGAGACCCTCTCATAACGAGACTTGAATTTTTGCTGTAATTCAGTCAGTCTTATAAGGAGGCCTTTGCTTGGATTTTCTGAAACTTGAGCCCTGTGGCAGAGAAGATTCTTTTCCTGGGCACAATTCTCAGGGTGGGTGAATCAGGATAAGTTTGTGAAATGGTCCAATAATTCATGACTACAGAAAGGAGAAAAGCAGTAGGCACAGGCAAGGTCGGACTGTGGTATTGTTGTTTCTTGGCTTTCAAGGCATTGTAGGCAGCAGGCATAACACTATACATACAAATTAAAAATTAAAAAAAAACTAGAAACAACAAAAATGAGTACACTTCCACTTGGCATTCCAATGTGGATAAGGGAAACTTAACAAGCTTCATTCTTAGATGAAGAGCTATAGGCAATTAGTGGTTGCTAAGGGAGGGAGACTCAAGTCTTCTCCATGAATGAGCTCCCAAAAGTTCATCCAATCCCAAGCAATCAGCCCTAAACATATCAACAAGTAACCCTAAATGGACTCTGCGGCTGTACATGCGAGTACGTATATTTAATAATAATAGTTAGAGATCATGAATTTTTTTGAAAAAGAGTGGGGAGCACATGGGAGGAGTTGGAGAGGGTGGGAAAGAAATGACACAAATTGGGTACCTATAAAATTTTCAAAAATTAAAAAAGTGTATTTACAGGCAACATCTGGCAGAGGGCGATGTTGGACCAGGAAAAGACCTGTGGTTCTGACTCAACCAGTCAGAGGCAGTGCGTTCCTCTTCACTGCTGGGGTTTCTACAGGGTTCCACTATATGTTTCAGCTGGACCACCAGAAAGGGGACTATGGGGACTGGCAGAGCAACAATTTACATGTGTCACTGTTACTTTTTTGTATGTGGAGGCCTCTGACTGGGGCATGCCAATGACCGTTGTGAAACTGGTGGTATGGGATCATAATACAGTTCTATATACATTCAGACCTGGAGGCTACATTACACTGGATTACCCTCAGGCCCTCCCTCTCTTCCAGACCCTTAGCTTCCCTTCCCATTACTAAACATGCTCCAAAACCATATCCATTTCAGGAGCTGTGAGAAGAGTTAGCACTCATCCTGGGAGGGGAAGAGTCTAGTTGCAGGGAGTGGGCAAGTCAGTCCATTGGTCTGTAGCCCTTGCTCCAGACTGCAAACTACTCTGTGGCTATGACCTCAGCATGCAGAGAACCTGGGCCCTGAAGCTTCCTGCCCTGGAAATGGCTGTCAGACTCTGACACCTTCTCTGCCCTTTGCACCCAGCACAATGTTCCTTGCCTCTAAGTTAGCATTTGGCTGTGCTTGCTCTAAACCCTTAGAACTTTATGTTTGCTCTTGCATTTGAAAAATGCACCTACTATCTATTGCTCAGGCAAAAGTTCTTTCAGTGTTTTTAGTCCACCATGAAAAGCTCTCAGAGGTCAAGGTTCTGATTTTGGGTGATTTACTTGATGTTCAATTACTCTATGACCCAACAGCCAGGACCATACTGCCTTTCAGCTAGAGACACAAAACTGCTGCGTGTCATAAACAGTTGCACAGCATCTCAGCTCGTCCTTCCTTCATCGGGATTTGTCTACATTCTTCAAGATCCCATTTAAATTCCATAGTGACTAAAGCCATTGTGCATTCTAGAGAGCATCTATTTATATTCTGCCTGTAGAAGAAAGTGAGCTATGAAAACTTAGTCCTCTTCGAGTAGCCTCTGGTTGGCTTTGTCACTGTTCATGACTCAGCATGGAAATAAGATGAAATTCCAGCTGTAGATTTGGAGAAGTTGATGATCTATTAATAAAGATGTCCGCCGAAACTGGAAAAAAAATGTCCCTTTTGCTGCCTGCCTACTTGCCATCTGTTTACTAATTTCGGTCCTTCCTCTAGGGCTAATCCTCTAGCCAGTGTTTTCAACCTTCCTAATTCTGTGACCCTGTTAGTTCTGGGTAGTCCTCTGTGGTGTCTCTGCATGTGGGTAGATAGAGGAGCAGTCTCCAGTTCCTAAGACCATCAGAAGTAAGTGTTTTCTCATGGTCTTAGGTGATCACTGTAAAAGGGTCATTCAACCCTGGGGTCGTGCACCACAGCTCGAAAGCCACTGCTCTAAACTTCATTACCAGGTAGAACCTTGGAACCCCACAGGTTCCCTTCATTCCTCATCTCAACCCTATCACTCAGGCGAGAACTTTCTCTACTATACCCCAGGACTCGTAAACTTCCATGGTTACATTCTATTGATTCAGTTTCCTTCCAGACAATCTTCAGCATCCTGTTGTCCCTGTCAAAACTTCTGGTCTAGGACTTCATTTTGTCCTTACAAGCTAGTTACACTGTCCCCCTCTCAGGCATGCTGGCAAAGACAGGAGATTGGGGTCAGAGGCAAAGAGCTCACCTTGAAGGTGCAGAAGGCAGCTTTGCACCAGTCCTCCATACGTCCAGTCCCACAGGGAGAAACACAGGGGCCTGGATGGTACCAGGCATGAGTGGGCTTCTGTTGCATTTGAAAAATCCTCAGCATGAGGAATGTACTACACTTACAGCAGACAGTTTGGGCTATTCTCGAGTCTGAAGGGTACTAGTTAGACAAACACAGAGAGTGCAAATTGTTCTTAGGCCTACAGTCACAGAGTAGCTACCAGCGTGCAGCCTCCCTCCCATGGTCCCCACCTCCTGGATGAGGGACAGCGTGACCTGTAGTGGACAGACCTCCTCGGCTCCTGTGACAGATACGTTTTAGGAGCATTTTCTGTAATGGGTAAGGGAAGCTAAAGGTCCCAAGTGAGTGGTTCCTGTTTGCAATTCAGTGTAATCTCTCCAGATCTGAATGGATAAAGGAACTGTTTCAGATGAACAGGCAGACAAGGACTCCAGAATGAGTTTCTTCCAGCTATTTTCTCATGCTATTCTGTTTACTGGTGTCTCTTAGCCTGTTTATAAGCTGATGTCTCATGAAGAGTGGGCCCTTGCAGAAGAAGCACCCAGGGAAACAAGGGACTAGGAAATGTAGAAAGCCTGACTAAGAAGCTTCAAAGACTGAAGAATAATTCCTCCAGAACTTTGGGCCACCATTCAGTTTGTCAACTATTTCAATTATAAGCAGACTTCAGTGAATACCATAAGAGCCATGTTCTTTACTAACTGTTGTAGGGCTCAATGCCCAATACCGAAGAAAAAGAGAAGACAAGCAAAATGAAAAACTGCCTGCTTCTAAAATAACAACTGTCACAAAAAGCAGTCTAGGTGAGAGCTACTTTTATCTTTCTAGAAACCTTATCTACAGGCTCTGATGATGTTATAGGATCCAACAAGGCAACAGTAGCTAAAGAGAGGATGCCACAATTATGGCCCAGTGCTATGCTGAGGTGAGGGAAGGCTCTAAGAGCTGAGCAAAGCGACAGCCTTTCCCTATGCAACTATGTCAGCTTCACCCCCACTGGTCCCAATTCCTACCATGGTTTAATGTTAGGTTCCAAAGTTTTACGCTTTGGAGACAGACTAACCATAACAATTTTAAAATAACTGAACTTCAGTAAGCCTCAGGTTTTAATGCCTAAGAGGTCAGGCAACAGGTTATCTAGGGCTGAAAAAATAAAGATGAGACTAGTTGTTGTGGAATATTACTTAAGATGTGTTACATTTGTTTATGCTGTGGAACATTTGTTTAACGATGCCAAGATGTCCTGCATTCTTTTATGTAAATTTGTTTAACTCTGTGAAGCTGTGTTACTTTGCCTGTCTAAAACACCTGATTGGTCTAATAAAGAGCTGAATAGCCAATAGCAAGGCAGAAGAAAGGATAGGCAGAGCTGGCAGGCAGAGAGAATAAAAGAGGAGAAAAGAATAAAAGAGGAGAAATCTGGGGACAGGGAGACAAAGGAGCAAGAAAAGAAGGGGTCAGTCAACCCACCACACAGACATACATGAAATACTAAGGAAAGAAAAGTCACACAGAGAAAGGCAAAATAGAGAGGCAAAAGGTAGACAGGATAATTTTCAAAAACCTGGCTAGAAACAAGCCAAGCTAAGGCTGAGCATTTATAAACAAGAATAAGTCTCTGTGTAATTTATTTGGAAGCTAGGTGGCAGGACCCCCAGAGAGCAAAGAGTCAAAAGAGTAAAACAAAGAACTGCAACCAGTGGCTACAAAAGATACCTTGAAGGAAGGACTTAGCATGTGAACTCTGGAGGTATTTTCAGATCCACACAATGAAAGGCATACATAAAAGGCACAGTGCTAAGGTACTCAGTGGCATCTAGTGGCCTGGAACTGATGCACATATCCTGAAGGTGGGACACCAAGGGCTGTGTTCACTGGAAGCCAGAGAACAAGGTGGTGAGAGGCATGACCTTCTATTTACAAGGCATACATTTTTTTCCTCCCAATTTCACAAAACAGAAATTGAAGTTCTATATTACCTTTTCTCTTCTTCTATTAGATTTTAAGGAAATGACATTTTCCTCACAAAGCTAGAGAAATGAAAATGAGCACTAAATTCATAAATTTAATACTTGTCATACAATGAAATCGAGTTTATCTAATTTCATAATTTTAATGTAGTATCATATAGTGAATTCAAATTTATCTTTGGGGTATACAATGTTCAGCAAATTTTAATATAGTATCATATAGTGAATTCAAATTTATCTTTGGGGTGTACAATGTTCAACAAATGGGCTACTGTAAAAAATATTAGGCACTAATCAATTAAGTGGCAGAACCAAATTAATACCATCATTTTGGAGGGTATTTAACATAAAGCAAAATTTACTTCCTAATTAGTTTAAAATGAAGTTTATGATTTAGTGAGACAAAATGGAAATAGTTTAAGTAATAAATGTTTAATCAAAGAATTTTACATATTATTAACAGCATTCATTTGGCCAAACATCTACAGGTCTGTAGAATCCTACTGTATATAAAGTGGGAATGTATCAAGTATAGACTATGAAAGTGCAAATAACAAGTCAAGGTTAGATTAACTTTTTTTTTACATTACAAAATTAAAGTTGTTTACAAAATAGGCTTTGCCAAACTTTATTACTGAATTGGAAAGTCAATGACTGTGCCGTTTTTAAAATATGTACCAAGGAAGTACAAACCGGAAAATGATAGTTTTACACCCAGGAAACCAGTACATCATGACAGGCACTGCACAGGGCAAGGGGACAGAGGCCCAGCTCACATGGTCTCCACAGGCCCCTCCTCTCCTCACTGCGGTTGTGCAAGATGTCTCTAGGGATACAAGTGCTTTCTACTGGAAAAGTTACACCCTGGTCTAGAAACTTTATGGTGTTCATATTTTTAATCCAAATTAAAAATTCTTTAAGACTATTTCAGTTTAACATACAGTAATACACTGTAGACAAAGTTTGCATTTGCTCCACCAACTTTAAAGGGACTCATATCAATGCTGTGATAACTGGAGAAATAAAAAATATTAGGAACTCTTGATATCCATGAATAATTACCAGTAAATACTCAGGTACAATGTTTTGGCCATCTGAAATCAAAGTACATGAATATTTCAAAAGCAACGTTTGAAAAAGAGGTAATAAGAACAATAATTATGGACATCAATATGAAAGACAATCTTCTACCTGGCCTAGGACTTACCTGTACAAACTCAGTATAGAAATTTTGGTTTCTGGTAACAATGGCAAAGCACTACATGGAGTGCTCCTTGTATCTATTTTGCTTATGTTATGCTAGCTTTAATAATAATAAGTAAAAGAGCCATTCCAACAGTTTACTCTAGTATTAATGACACGCTGTACCACTGTATCTTAACTAGAACTAAGACCAGTATTTCTTCACAGTAGGACACTGGTAACTAGGAGGTTGGGTTGTCAGTACTAAACAGTGATCACACAGCAGATGAGTTCTGCACAAGAGAACAAACACAGCAGCATTTGCTATCTAGGCAAACAAATTGAACACTTAGTTGTCATAGTTTACAGTTAAAGGCAAGGCCATGGGTGGTTTCATGGAGGTCTTTGCAATTCATAGCATAGTTACTTCAGAAGAGACATTGAAATTTGAATTACTGACTTAACTGGCAACTACCCATTTAGGTTAGGCAAAGGCACGGTAACATGTTGTGTAGGATGTTGTATTGAATTTTTTAATAACTATGGGATTTACTGTAACTCATGAAAACTCCAGTTTTTCTATGTTATAAAACACCATTAAAAGTAACTGCACCCATTAGTAATTAGAATGCACTGTAAAATTGTGAAAAGAAAGAACTATGATTGCACTTCCAATAAAGTGTCTCTTAAATACAGCACCGCTGTTGCTAATCAACTGTATTTTAATATTAAAATAAACTGTTTGAACAGCAGCATTAGCTTTAGTTTACTTAAGCTACAGGCTACATTTATTTAAATGCAGTCTCCATGGCAACAAAAGCCCATTAAATTCTGGAACATCATTGCTACCGAGTGGCACCTTTTACTCCCCGACAACGCTGACACTGCCCTGGAGCATACTAGGATGCTGCACACCTGAACATCTTGTTAGTCAGCGCCGGAGTCAGAGTTTGGCACAATTGGACGGTGAATAGACATGAGAAGGAATCTTTGATCCATGTGGGGGAAAAAAAAAGTACACTGTGGTAGACAGGTACTAGAAGCAGCACAGACACCACAGCTCACACTGCTGGGACAACAAGGGACATAGACATAGACACTGAGGACACACGCTATCAGTCCAGCTTTTAAAATGAAGAAAACACCTCACTGTTTTAAAAAAAGAGGAAAGCCATCAGAGGATTAAGGAGTAAGCTTTTGATATAAGTGGTCAACTTAATACTGTCAACCCCAGGCTAGACAGAGCACTGCATTCTCTGAGAATGTGGATGTCAACCCGTTATTCCACTGTGTTCTCTCCTGCTCTTCTTTTGTCACGGAAAAAGGGACAAACACAAAAGAAAATTCCCTGTAAGGTTAAAATCGACACTGAAGCTATCATCCGAGGGAACACCTTTGCATTCAATCCTAACATCAGTGGTTTATAACTGAGTTCAAACTGAGTGGATCAAAGTCTCTATAAAGCAAACTCCACCTATGTTAACATACCCCCTGTACTGCGATTCACCTGGAGAGTGAACATGTGCCACTCATACTAAATGTACTTGCTCGAGCCAGTCACTTGAGGTTTGAGGGGTTTGACTGGCAGCATCTGACAGATCCCCTCTGCTGACTGCCTCATTGCTACTATCACCAACTTGAGACAACTCCTCCCCGGCCAGAATATTCTCTTCCCGAGGTTTTTCTTCACTCTGGGTTCTTTCACCTTCATGGACACCAGCAATTTTGGACACTGAGTCTTCTGAAGGCACCAGTCTCACATCCCTCATACCTTCTGACCCAGCTCCGACACAGGGAAGCTGAGGCTCTGCACTCATTTCCGTGGCTGTTGCTGGAGGAATCAGGGCGATACTCTGAGGGTTCATGTCATGAAACCAAGCCATAATATTGCCAAGAAGATTGTCACTGGCACTGGGGTCCTGGCCAACTGAGTCAAGGTCACTGGAAGAGGGACAAAAATCACTTCTCGGTTCACTGAGAGGTCGTGAACTCAAAGTGTCAGTTGAAAATGGGTCACTGTCTGCTCCTAGTCTCATGAGGCTGTCACCAAGTTCCAGTAGCTCAGAGCTACTTAGTGCAGCCCGAGGACTATCTGTGCTCCTGGGTACAGAGTCTAGCCGTGAAGGTAAAGAAGTGCCTATGGCTCCCAGGGATGCTTCGTTATTAAGGAAGTCTCTGGTTTCATCATCGATGGCCAGTCCAGACTCTTGCAGTGACAACTGTATAGCAAGAAGTATATTGGGGTCATCATCATCTAAGGAACTCAGAGCCTGAGGCAATGAAAAATAAAGTCACATTAAAATTTGACTAAAGGAAACATTACTTAACCTAATCACACTTACCAGTTTCCTTTCTCAGATAATTAATACTACTTCTAATTCTACAAGCTACTTTACATATTTACATCTTACCATTTTCTCCTTGCCTTTGATAAAAGGGAAAATATACCTAACATAAACCTGAAATACAAGAAGACTTTTTATGCTTTATCATTAAAAAAAAACTACCATATTAGGAAGAAAGAGGAAACCAGTAAAAGTAAACCCCCAAAACCACTGAGCGGAGAAGGAACAAAAGCATGGTGCCACGCCACCAGCAAGGTTACCTGCAGAGAGTCCTGGTTTCCAGAGCGACTGGCAGGGCTGTAGTCTCGAAGAGAAGAGCTATGCAGCACACTCATGGATGCAGAGCTTACCACGGATGCACCAGGCCTGAGGCTGCCGCCACCTTCTGGCATATCTGCTTTAAAGTAATTGGCACCACAGACAATTTAGCGACAAGGAGACACAGCTGTCTTCATACACCTCTAAACTGGCAGGGTCTCTTTTAATGCTAGTGAAAACTCAGGCTCACATTCATATCCACTTCATTTCCTGCCCTTTTTAGCAGGTCTGACTGTAAACAATAACAGGTATCTAGTGTGATCACTGCAAATCTGTGAGCATTTTAGACTCTTGCTTGCAATCTATGACTTTCATTAATGCAGGTTCTACTGTTTATTCCTTTTTCCTGAGTTACAATGAATTTCAGTATTTTTATCTTCAGATTTCATAAAATTAAACAGTTCTGGAATCACAATAGCCTCAAGAACCAATCGGTAGTTCAACTGATTCTGTTATTACAGTCTATGATGTGGGAGGTGATGTATGCTGTGAATCTATTTATTGTCATTTAGTTAATAAAGAAGCTGCTTCCGGCCAATGCTTAACAGAGTGAAGCCAGGCTGAAGATATATATAATTTATATATATAAATAATATAAATATATAATATAAAGTATATATATATAATCATATATAAAGTAGGTAGAGTCAGGGAGGAGCTATGAAGCTGCTGCAGGAGACAGATGCCAAATGTCGGATGGAATCTTACTGTAGGTAGGCCACAAGCACATGTCAATACACAGATTAATAGAAATGGGTTACTTTAGGATATAAGAGTTAGCTAGAATTAGGCTTAAGCTATTGGCCAAACAGTATTGCAATTAATAGAGTTTTTCTGTGTTTATTTTATGCCTGGGCAGCTGGGAAATGAATGAGGAGTCTCTGAAAACAGATTGGCGTGCCAACCGTGTGCCAGCTAAATTCACATAAAACTGAGAGAGCTTATAAAAAAATTCTAGACACACAAAAAAAACCAAAGTTTAGCTGCATTTTTTTTTTTCTCAGATGGGCTCTGTTCACTGATGGCAAGCAAGGGCACAATGGCTCATTTAAGAGAGGTCTTTCTGATTTATCATTAGCAGCTAACCAAAAAACAAAAATACAACACACAGCCCCTTTAAAAAGGCTTTCTGGTTCGTGCTAGTTGAATGAATAGCTCTGGCCCTTTCAGGAGACCGAACACTTAAATGAGGTCTGTGACCAGTGTGTTACAAATTGCTTAATGTTGACAAAGACCTGCTACAACCCTGGAGCTGGGGCAATGTGCATGACTCTCACCACGCTGGACTGGGTGGAGCCAACAGGCAGTGCTGAGGAGAGGGTCCTGGCCATGCCTGTCATTTAAAAACTAATTACAGATACACACACAATAAAGACAAATTCAGATAGAAAAGACCTCTAAATGGGTTACAGTGTTGGATAAATGTATGTAGGCTTGAGAGAGAGAGGAAAAAGACTGTAGACAATTGTAATATAAAAGAGTACAAACAGTCTTGGATTAAAGGCATAAATATTAAACTTGTAGAAAAAGTAATACAGTAAGAAAAATAAGCCATATTAAAATGGAATATACACAGAGAATCTGGATTATGTATATTTGAGTAAAGTACAGAGCGACATTTCATTATATGTGCTGCTAAGCTAAACCAACATATATATTTTAAAGGTATCTTGACTTCAAAATTTAGGGCTAAGGATATGTTGCTTTAGAAAAGAGGTTCTACTTTTATTTCTACAGAGAATGAGAACCTGTAGGTTTGATCAAAGAAGACCCCTGAAACAATAACCTAGATGATCCAACATCCATGTAGGCTTTAGGACTGCTGGCTAAGATGGACCTACCACACAGGATATCCCATGACAGACCTGAATAATAGCGCCACCTCCCAATCAGCAGGAAGTAGTCTAGACAACAATCCTAAATTCCCTAAATGATTGTTTATGTTTATTTACATTTAAAGGGGGATATGCTATTAGATTGAATAATTTGCGTTGGTATGGATCATGGTCTGCTGATACAAATTTTAGGTCAATTTTGTTATATGTATATTTCTGCTCTTGATTAAGATATTGTGTTTGTGCAGCTCATTTAAAATATAATGTATAATTAAGAAATACATTATTATTAATAAATAATCATCTATAATAGTCAAGCTTGTAGTCATGTTAGTTAGGTTTTCTAGATATTTAGGTTAGATAGATAATCTTCAAACCTTTCAAAGACCTAAGGAATATGACATTTAAAATGTTTTATGAACTTAAGACTTTTCATGATAATGAGACACATCTGCTTCTGGCAGTACCAATCTACTTCAAGAGGATGACGGTCACTGAAGAGGCTCCTGATAAAGTTTGTTAGACGTTTGGGCAAGAAACTGCTCTTGCCTGGACTGCTTGATGTTATGCTGTATGAACAGGACATGCAGGACCCACAGAAAAATGACTGCTGAACTTGCCTAAAAGTGAGACCGTCCTTCTGGGTTCCTGCTTCATGAAAGAGTCTGCCAGACATTCTGCAGGATACAGAAGAAAGCAACTGATGAACTTTGCCAATAGAAGGCATAAGAGATCTTCCAATTTCCTGCTTCTTGTAAAAGTCTGCTGGATACTATGGGCTGAAGATGGGTGCCCCAATGTTACAAAAGAAATTTGGGTGACTGTCCAGGCAGTGAGATGTCTCTGTCATTTCTAGAGTTTTGGAAGTTGCTTACAACGCACTTCCTGTTAACTTAGGTAATATTATATCCTTCTGGGGTCTTTGATGGAGTTGAAGAATAAATAGTTCTAGTTAGTTTTCCTTAGTTATAATAAAAGATAGATTAGATATAAAACTTTAGACTCACAAAGATAAGATAGATAATAGACTATTTTTCTTAATTTACCAAATGCAAATGGACTAAATATTGTAACTAATTCTTGGTTGATAACAGTTTTGCTGTATCTAATGATGTATTAAAGTTAAAATTTTCCTTTTAATTTAGACAGAAAAGGGGAGGTGGATGTATGCTGTGAATGTTTTATTGTCACTGGTTAATAAAGAAGCTGCTTTCGGCCAATGGCTTAACAGAGTAAAGCCAGACTGGAAGAGAGAAATATATATAGAGAGCAGGCAGAGTCAGGGAGAATTTAGATGCTGCAGGAGACAGATAATGAACACCAAATGGAACCTTACCTGTAGGCCACAACCATGTGGACATACACAGATTAATAGAGATGGGTTAATTTAAGATGTAAGAGCTAGCTAGAAATATGCATAAGCTAATAGGTCAAGCAATGTTGTAATAATCCAGTTTGTGTGTGGTTATTTTGGGTCTAGGTGGCTGGGAATCAAACGAGCAGCCTCTGCCTACAAGTCTAGGTACGTTTAATGAATATTTTTAACATTTTTAAAGTCAAATAATTAAAATAGTCCTGTTTAAGAATGTTTCTGGGAACACGATCCCTTGAGAAATTTGAATCTTTTATTCATTGTTTCCTAATCTGGTAGGATGCCTCTCACCTTAAGAGTCCAATTAAATGCAGAAAAAAAAAGTTGAAGCACATCCTAATGGTATCAAGAGCTTCCCTTTCTGAGTAGCCATAGTGCTTTACCTGCATGGCCTAACTGGATGCTCATTTTAGAATAAAGAAGACAGAGACCGTAAGTGCCTTGATTAAAGTTACACAGCAGAGATGGATGTTCCTACTTGATTCCTCAACGCCATGGTTTTCTAAGAGACTATGATACCTGCCATGCCAGGAGCTCACCAAAAGTGCTTTCGCTTGGTTCATCAGGATCTGTAGGGTTACTGAGCAGACTGTGCACATCTCCTCGACGGCGCTGTTGTCTGTGCCTCCTCCGGTACTGAAATTCAGCATATTCCTGCATAAACCAAAGGTTATAAAATACAGGAGAGCATGCAAATTGTAAAAATGTAAACAAAACAAAAATTCCTCCAGGAGGAAAAAAATGTATGATTTTACACATACTATAAAATCACTTGCTTTAGAAAAGGGAACTTTAAGTTTAGCCAAGCCAAGGAAATAAAAAAGGCAGAAAGCAAAAAGCAAAATTTCTAACAGTCACAGATGCTTCTACTGGGATACTTGCAAACTCTAGAGCTAGCTGTAACTATTACTTCAAGGGTCTTGTTATCTAAAATTACCATTGATATCACAATAATGTTAGTAACAGTATAGGTTCTCTGGGGGTCTAGTTTTTAAGTGCTTGTGATATATGCAAGAAGTATAGGTGGGGAAGAAGAGGAGGGAGACAGCAGCAGAAAAAAACAGATAGAAATACTGTTAAGCCAGAGAGTCTTTGTGACTACTACTTATCAACTCACAGGGCAAAAGTATAGCTGAAAAGAAGTATGTTACATGCTGGCTTTCAAATACATCATTGAGTTTTCTTTTCTCATTATTCAATGCCCAGGTTAGTTACAACATAGGAGTATTCACTACATAGTATTTTAGAAGAAGACAGACTAAAACAAGATGTCCATATATTTGTTTTACATTTATGGTAATAGTTTATGATAAGTTTGTTATGATCTAAGAATATCTGCTACAGAAATAGGGGAAATGAGAGTCAAAGAGAGGCCATGGTGTACGGCAGCAGATTTCTGAGAATCACTGTTGAATCTCCCAGGGTTAACATGAAGATCCTCAGGCCTGTGAATATCCCAGTTACTTTAGAGTTACTCAAAGTGCTCATAGGGAAAGTACTAGGAGTAAGAGAAACCAAGTTAGATATTATAAAACTTTCATTCTTTATCCATCTGGCCAATACAGCCAATCTATCGGATCTATCTTTATTTATCTAATTCTACCTGTCTATCTATCTGTCTATTTATCTGTCTGTCTCTCTACCTACCTACCTACCTACCTACCTACCTACCTACCTGTCAGTGTGGCTGGAAACTGAATCTAGGATATGCTACGCAAACACTCTATCACTGAGCTACAGTTTAGCACATTCCTAAAGTTATTTATTATTATTATTTTTACAATTTATTATCCAATACAATTATTTTTAAGTGCATTTAAAATTGTCTCATGTTACTATTTTCTTACATATACCTAAATCAAAAAGCTTTCAGGTGATTACAAATGTCCTCAGCAGCTGAGATTTGCATTTGGTTTAAACAAGGCACAGGCCTTTTCACCATTTGTCCTCCTCATTACAAGAATTAAACTCAAGGATTAATGATGTACTATTTTATAAATCACAAAGGAAACAGAAATGGAAAGAAATGTTAAAATTATTCTAAACTCAGATACAACAGTGGCAGTGCCAATTTAAATATGGGAAAACAGCTACCTGACCAAGATTTTTACTAGGTCATATTTTTATTTAGAGTATCAACTGTTCTACAATTTCCTTGTTTTAAAAAATGGTTTATTATGCCAGGCATGGTGGTGTATGCCTTTAATCCCAGCAGTCAGGAGGCAGAAGTAGGTGGACCTCGAGTTCATAGGCCAGCCAGGACTACAGAACAAGTCCGGGACAGCCTGGTGGTATTATATCACTACCATGCCACAACTCACAACTATACATTTCTATACATAAAGTTTCCATCTCTACTAACAAACTAGAAGATGTTCTAAATATTTATGCTATAAATTTGACTAAATTCTATGTAGTAATTAAGAGCAGTGAAAGGGGAATGTACTGTTAGACTCCAATATAAGGAAGAGCTGAAGGCAGACTCCGCCAGGGCATTTCCGTTACAGAAGAAAGAACAAGCATTTCTGATCTCAGAGGATTTAAACAGGTGGGGTTGCATGAAGAAAAACCATGGAGAGAACTCCAAACCCCAGAAAAACAATTACCTCAGGTGATGCAAATCCTAAATATTCCCAATCCCATGTTCCACCGGCAAAGCTACAAAGAAATTAGACATACTGTTTGATTCATTATCGGTACTGCAATAATATAACCAGACTCTTACCCTTTAAAATGCTTATCTGCTTATAACTTGCCAAACTCAGGCAGATCCAACTATTAAAATATAATTACTTCCATTATTTTCTCAAATACTAAGTTGCTTTACACTTGTGCAAAATGACGGAGAAAATAAAAATAACTATGTAACATAAAAATATTCTGATTAATTGCATTTTCATTTCATAAGTATAAAAGATATTTCACCATAAATATTTATGTAGAAATAAGGACAAATGACTTTCTAGTGCTATAATTATAAGAAAAAAATGCTTTAATTTATTGTGGCACAAGCAATGGAGGATAATGTGAAATAAAATAAACAAACCAACTTCTCTTTAAGGGATTAATTCAGACCACTAAAGTAGTCTTAAAATACCAGACTTTTAATTTCCTAATACCAAAATACAAATATGAACACAGCAAGCTGGCAAAGATTCCAAATTCTACACCTTAAGATGTTTATGACTATCATTCCCAAGTCACTACATATATTAAATTTGAAATCACATGTCAGGATACTCTGGATTATGAATTTTAATATGTGAAATTAAGCTAGCCTTATTTAGTCTGGAGAGCTGCACAATGATAGACAAGCAAAATCATTTTGAAAAAAATTGTATTAAGCAGAAAATATCACCAAAATAACATATTTTTATCAGCTACCCATATTGTAGGTATAAATAACTCCCACAAATATGAATGACAGCACGATTTAAAAAAAGTCCTGGCACTGGCGGCGCAAACCAGCGAGGTTTCTATATTGCACAAATTCTTACCTGCGCCTGGGAGCATCTGGTGAGTCTGCGGGAGCAACTCCACGAGCTACAGAGGCCAGGAACTCTTGCCTTTTCTGCTGCACAAGGCAAGCTGCTCTGATGATTTTGTGGCGGGGGGTACGGAGATAAGGCCTATTGACTTTTTGGGCAAGGTCTTCAGTGACCATTTCTAGGTCTGTCTACAGAAAGGAGAAACGAGGTAAGCAGATACAAAGCATATCTGGTTTCTTAGTCAAGTCAAACTCTTTTGAAGTCAGAAATTACATTTTGAAATAATTTCTCATTTATCACTCTTTCTATTTTGTATATTTTTCAGGTTATGAAAGGATGATATTTTAAGTCATCATGAATGCAAGGAGATAGCATCCATTGATAAACACAGTAAGGTAGTGGGTGCAAATCTCCAAGTAGTAGAGAAAGACACTGTTTAGAACAAAAGTACAGTATATTCAGGGCATTGCATACTCTAGTACACAGCTGCTGCAATGGAAGTGAGGTATGAATGCTGAAGGAATCTAAGACAAGGCAAGACTGCTGTGGCCTTAAAAGAAATACAGAATATAAATCAGTGGAGGGCAGCTTAAAAGTTCAGAATAAAAATCACCAGAAAATTGTGGTGGCCTCCAATTACAAGGATGATGTAATGAGTTTGGTGAGTTTTGGGACTGGCTTAGGAGTTTTTGTTTTAAATATGTAACTTTCTGAGTTCTACTTCTGAAATGAAATGGCAAAGATTAACTTTCTATTCAAGTATGCCATGTAGTTTGTTTCATCTCTAAATATAAAACCTCCATTTTGTAATAAGAAATAGGCCACACTCTACTGTGCCCAGTCTGAAATAAACTCATGCTCATAGAAATGTTACACAGTTCAGAACTCATTCAAACTCACACTGACAAATTTAAACACAAAGGAAATTTAGTTCATTAAGGTACTTTTCCCTTTATGTAAAGTTATTTAAAATATAAACAAAACTGGTTTACTACTCACACTTAAAGTCAAAACAATTTAAAAGAGCATCTTACTTGCATTAGTTCAAAAATTTCTTTCTTTGTGCTTTTAGGTTCTAAGAAAAATCCATATGGATAAGAACACTTGAGGATGCGTCGAGTCTTTAGGAGAACATGCACCGCATCTTCTATGAAAGTGGTGTCTGGACAGCCTCCTTCAGCTGCAAAGCAATTGAATACAGTGAATGTTTCTGCAAATATATAGTTTGACTGAACTAAAATCCTAGATAAACACTTGTGTGAAAGGTACAGGCCCCTGCAGCCCAGAAGCCACGAACACATATTTTCCTGAAGTGTCTTCTAATATGGTCAGGAAATAGTATAGCTCTGGGTCCACCCAAAGATGCTTACTTCATAAAAATAGATTATCCCTGACTTAAATTTTGCTGCTGTAGAATTTGTATAAATGCTTTTGTTGTTGCTCGCTTAAAAAAATCGTAATTATTTCTCTGTAAAAGCAATAATGTAAAGAAAAAAATAAATGCTGAGGAACTGGCTAACTAAAACTAAAGTAAAAAAGAAGGGAGGAAGAGTACGGAGGATAGAGAAGAAATTGTCTTGACAGAATAACACCAAGATATCATCATAAGATTCTATAAACTATAAATGATACAGAATTAAGCTGTAGAATCTAAATTGAAGTATTAGTGAATATCAAATTCAGCATACCATTAGGAAAATAATACACATGCATGTACAAACTGACATGGAACATCCAAATATATCTACAGACATGTTGTGGAATATTTGTTTAACTAGGCAAAGATGTGTTACATTTGTTTAGGCTGCATTTGTTTAATGATGGAAAGATGTGTTACTCTTCCTGCATAGGACACCTGATTGGTCTAATAAAAAGCAGAATGGCCAATAGCAGTAGAGGGATGGGCAGGACTGGTAAATGGAGAGAAATAAGTAGTAGGAGGAATATAAGCTTAAAAGAAAAATAGAAGAGAAGAGAACAAGGGAGAAAGAGAGGGAGACGCCCAGGGCCAGGTAGCTGATAGCCAGCCAGACATGGAGTAGGCCAGGAAGAAAGGAAGGAAAGAAAAGAGGAAGGGAGAAGGAAGGGAGGAAGGGAGGAGAAAAGCCCCAAGGGAAAATGTAGATGAAGTGAAACAGGTTAATTTAAGTTTTAAGAGCTAGTGGGACAATGTAAGATAAGGCCAAGTACTCATAATTAATAGTAAGTCTCCATCTCATGATGTGGGGCTGGTTGGTGTCTGAAGCAGCTCTGAGTACTCAGTTATGTGATGATTGGGCAACACGTATACTTTCTCCTCCTGGAAGACCTTTAGGATCCGTTCACTTTTGCCAACACTAGAGCACCAGTGCTGGCACAGGGGAAGCAAGATTACGGTGTGGTTTTGTCTGGTAACAGCGGAGTCCACATGAGGAGTCTCCAGTAGACACTAATATGCTAGCATGCACGCAGGCCTTGAGAAAACTTAGGACAATGGCAGAAGCAGTTCACGGGATCTACTGTCCTCCTTAGGGGCTTCCCATCTACTATCACCACTGAATTGTCTTAACAAACACACACACAACACACACACACACACACACACACACACACACACACACACACACATACAATAGAGAACTTACTTTCTTTGAGAGCTCTACTCAATTGTTCCATCTTTTCTTTGGCTGTTTTAAGAAGGCGTTGTTCTAACTAAAGGGACAGAAATAAATAATTTAAATATTCATTCATTCATTCATTTATTTATTTATTTATTTTAAAGGCAGGGTCTCACTGTGTAGCACTTGCTGCCCTGAAACTTGCTCTGCTCTGTAGACCAGGCTGGCCTTGCACTTAACTCTACCTCCTGAACGCTGGGATTAAAAGCATGTATCACCACACCCAGACTCTTCACTCTTAGCAGTGTTTTAGTTCATTTGTAATGATTTTGGACATACCTGATAACTATGCTCATGGTTTTTATATCTCGTGTAGTAGTGCATAAATCTGTCAAGTTCCTGAAACCGTTTATGCTTCTTCTCAGCCTAGGAAACAAAAGTACATTAATGACTTTTGCTAAAACTATATTAAAATTGGTTTTAGTGGGATTCATGTCTCATTAGTAATGGGTAGTAATTCATGCAAATGTGCTATTTTGTTGCTAGAATATAATGACCTATACTTTTTAAAGGTCCTTGTTTGTAGTCTTGGTGATAACGCCACATCTTTAATATTTGATTGTATGGTTCACTGCTATAGAAGATTTGTATTCCTTCAAAATTCACATTGACGCCCTAATACAAAATGTACTTATATGTGGTGACAAGATCCATGAGGAGATGACAGGTTAAGTGAGACCATTACAGCTCTATCTTAATGCAAATGCTGCCAGAGATCTCTTGTTCTATTTCTCAGTCACCATGACCAGAAAGTGGGGCCTGTTGGCAGGCCAAGATGAGCACCCTCACCAAGAACGAATTAGGTGGGGCTTTGTAGTCACTACATGGGAGAAAGTTGAGACAAGGTTTCTTCATAGCTTTGGAACGAGCTCAAACTCACATAGATCCGCCTGCCTCTGCCTCCTCAGTGCTGGGATTAAAGGTGTGGCGCCACCACTGCCTGGCTAAATTTCTGTTGTTTAAGCTGTCTAGGCTAGAAAACTAGAGAAAAGGCTCAGTGGTTAAGAGCGCTGGCTGTTCTTCCAAAGGACCCAGGTTCGATTCCTAGTAGCCACATGGCGGTTCACAAACATCTGTAACTCTAGCTCGAGGGGAATCTAGCACCCTGACTGTGGACACAAGGTATGTACATGGTGCATAGACATATATGCAGGCAAACACCCACATATATAAAATAAACAATGAAAAAGCCCACCTAATCTATAAGACAAATATAATAAAACAACTATTAAGGCTGGAGAGATGGTTCAGTGATTAAGAGCACCACCTGCTTTTCCAGAGATCCAGGTTCGGTTTCTAGCACACAAATGGAGTTTACAACTGCCTGTAATTCCAGTCCTAGGTGACTGACACTGTCTTCCGGTCTCTGTGAGCTCCAGGCAGGCATGCGTATTGTACAAATTAATATCCAGGCAAAACAGTCACACACATAAAAGAAATTAATCAATTAAAAAAAAAATTCCTTCCTTGTGCCTGACTGGAAAAAAGATGTACGTTATAACACAATACTATATTGCTAATATTATGTTAAAATTGGTTTTAAATCTTTACAAAGGCAGACTGGAACTGGATTTTTCTTATCTTCATCAAAATAAAAAAAAAAAAAAAGGAAAATTTTAAAGGAAAAAAGTTCCCAGTTGATAGTGTTTTTGTTTCAAGGGTACTCTAATGTGTATTCAAAGCAATGCTTCATCCTGATAAAGACAGGGAATTCTCTCCAACAGTAGCTCAGACAGAAAGTGCTCAGGCAGGGGCTACCTCCACAGTCATTTCCTTGGATTGCTCCTCTACATGCTGAATGACTTCATAGCGCGTACATCTGTAATAACCACCAGTGGAAGAACTATGTTTCTTCCATTCTTCTAGGCAGATCCAGCAAAAGTCATACTTGCACTGTAAAAGAAAACACACATGTGGGTATCTTCATAAACTAATTAAAAATTCACTCATTAAGTAGACCACAATTAAAAGATAATGACAAAAGTATAATGTAAAAATTCATCTTTTCATGCTTATGGGTTCTGCATCAGAAGATCTTCCCATTTCAAGCCTACAGTCTTCTGATTCTTTTAGCAGGACTTCTTGTACTGGTTTGTTTATTGTTTAAACATTAAAATCTTGGGTATATCTTCTCCAGTATGAACTCAACTGTAGAGCTGTCTAGTTATTCAATACCATGTTCTAAATACTTCATGTTTTTTCATTCATTATATATTGCCATTACCACACATTAAATCCCTATGTATGCATCTATTTCCTAGGCTTGCTTTCTATTCTACTTCATACTCTTTGCATTCACATGTAGTACCAGAGTGTTTCAACTACTGCAGCTTCACAGTGTATTGTCTTACAAGGCTACTTCCCCCATGGGAGTTTCCAAGGTTTTCTAACTAAGCTTGTTCTGATTTGCCAGATGAACATCTGAATTACAGAAGCACAAGAACAAGCTGCTGGCATTTCTATTTGCATCTTTTTATTTAAAATGTTGAATTTCTATTTGTTTGCCATTTTTGTCTTAAAGAGGATTTTAAAATATTTTCAACAAAAGCCTTGTATATTTATAAAGCTCATTTCTAGATTCAGAAGGTCTATATATTCCATCTAGATGTTGTTAGGAGATATGGAGGTTATTATTTTCTGTACATTAATTCTGTATTTTGTTAACTAAGCTGAATTTTTGTTGCTGGTAGTACTTTTTCAGTTGATTCTTGTAAGTTTTCTAGTATGTAATCATGCCATCTGTAAATGTGATAGTGTTGCTTTGTTTTTGAGACAGGGTCTTGACCCATAGCTCAGGTTAGCCTTGCATTCATGACTCTTCTGCCTCAGAATGTGAATGCTGGGACTACAGGTATGTGCCACTACACACAGCTTTGAAGTTCAGGCACTTTATGACCATATTTCTAGGTTTTACACTCTCATTTCTTGTTATTGATTGCTTCTAATCTCTATATTAAATATTCTGGTTCTCTAATTCTCTTTTCTCCCTTTATTGTATATCTGAAATCCTTCAACTTCCTGCTTTGTTATGTTAGCTTAGTTTACCTTCATTTTTCTTTAAAAACTACCTTTTGGATTTTTTTTGCCACACTGGTCATTATTTTTAAAAATTATTTTCTGTCTTAAAAAGCTTCTTATTGGGAGCTCAGTCCGGTGCTCCAGTGTGGGTCTCTGTCTCTATCTCCATCCATCTCCAGATGAAGGTTCTTTATTTATCTCTAGAAACCAATTATGAGTGAGTACATCCCATGTACATCTTTTTGGGTCTGGGTTACCTCACTCAGGATAGAGTATTCTATTTCCATCCATTTGCATGCAAAATTCGAGAAGTCATTGTTTTTTACCGCTGAGTAGTATTCTAATGTGTATAAATTCCACACTTTCTTCATCCATTCTTCCATTGAAGGACATCTAGGTTGTTTCCAGGTTCTGGCTATTACAAATAATGCTGCTATGAACATAGTTGAACAAATGCCCCTGTCATATGATCGGGCATCTCTTGGGTATATTCCCAAGAGTGGCATTGCTGGGTCCAGGGGTAGGTTGATCCCGAATTTCCTGAGAAACCGCCACACTGCTTTCCAAAGTGGTTGCACAAGTTTGCATTCCCACCAGCAATGGATGAGGGTACCCCTTTCTCCACAACCTCTCCAGCAAAGGCTATCATTGGTGTTTTTGATTGTAGCCATTCTGACAGGTGTAATATGATATCTCAAAGTTGTTTTGATTTGTCCCAAGGAGGAGCAGAAGGAGGGAAAATATGAGCAAAGAAGTCAGGACCACGAGGGGTGCACCCACCCACGGAGACAGTGGGGCTGATCTATTGTGAGCTCACCAAGGCCAGCTGGACTGCGACTGAAAAAGCATGGGATAAAACCGGACTCTCTGAATATGGCGGACAATGAGGGCTGCTGAGAAGCCAAGGACAATGCCACTGGGTTTTGATCCTACTTCATGTTCTGGCTTTATGGGAGCCTAGCCAGTTTGGATGTCCACCTTCCTAGACCAGGATGGAGCGGGGAGGACTTTGGACTTTCCACAGGGCAGGGAACCCTGACTGCCCCTCAGACTTCAGAGGGAGGGGGAGAGGAGTGGGGGGAAGGGGGAGAGGAGAGGGAGGAGGGGGGAAAAGGGAGACGGGGAGGGAAATGGGAGGCGGGGAGGAGGCGGAAATTTTTTTTCTTTTCAATAAAAAATTATATTTAAAAAAAAGCTTCTTATTGGTATTTCTTAATTTGCTTTTTAAAAAGCCAGAACCACATCCTCAATTTATTGTTTATTTTGTATTGTTTTAAATGAACAAGACTATAATGGTTTTAGCTGTAACATTCAGGCTCTGATACTGTGCTCTGATAATGTGGTATTGTTATTTCCATAAATTCTTTAACTTATTTGAGTTATTTGAAAGATTAAATATTTTCATGGTCTTTAATAACTTCATAATTAATTTCAAATTTATTCTCTATGATTAAGACTATTACTTGGTCTAATTTTTTATCTTCTTTGATTACAATAATCATTTAAAATTATTGATTATAACAGCCAACACTTAAAGATTAACTTGTTTTTCTCTGATGATCCATGGTCTTTTGGGAGAAGACCTCTGCTGCAGGAATTATTTGGATACATACATGTATCTACTGTAGTAATTATGACACTCCTCTATAACTTCTATTTCTTCACTACTTTTCGGTTTCCCTATAGTCATGGAGAGTGAACTGAATTAAACTCTTTGCATTCATTTAGCACTTACTACGCATTTATTCAATAAATTGTGAATTTGTTTCAAAGCTCTATACAAATTCTTTTCCTGGTTGATAAAACCAAATTTTGTGCCTGTTTTGATAGAAATACTGTGATGTGACTTTATTTTTCAAAAATTCATAAATCCAATTATAGTAGAAAAACAATATGTAACTTTATTAATACTTTTATATGTTAATACTTTTTTATTTAAGAATGAAAGATTTACATCCTGAGTGAGGTAACTCAGACACAGAAAGACTCATGCAAACAAGTAAAGCATAGTTACGCTATAATCTACAGCGCTATGGAGGCTAGGTAATAAGGAGGGCTCTAGGAGAAGACGCATGAATCTCCCTGGAGAGGGGAAATAAAATAGCTGGACTGAGGAGCAGGTAGGGATGAGAAGAGGAGGCATCAAGTGAGGGGGGAAGACACTACTGGGATTGGTGGGGGGCACTTGCGTGGCAATATGGAAACCTAGTGCAGTGGAAATTCCTTGGAATCCATGAAGGTGACTTTGGCGAGGACTCCTAGTAACCAGGCAAGGCTTCCATTAGTAGGACTGAGACACCAACCCAACCACAAAACCTTCAATCTATAATCTGTCCTGGGACAAAGACGGCTTAGAGCTTGAGGGAGTGGCCAACCAGTGACTGGTCTAAATTGAGGCCCATGCAATAGGAGGGAGCCCATGACTGATACGTCTGGATGGCTGAGAACCAGATTGAGGCTGGATAGCCCAGAGACTTAAGGTAGAATCACACGGGGCTGGCAAATTAAAAAAAAAAAATATTCCTAACAATATTGTTATACTCAGAGATCATCATCAGAGAGGCTTCCTCAGGCAGCCGGTGAGAGCAGATGCAGAGACCCACAGTCAAACATTATTAGGTGGAAAAAGAGCCCAAATTGGAGAACACCTCCCCTCAGAGATTGGGGAATCCTGCAGATGGGTGGGAGGAAAGACTGTAGGAGCCAGAGGGATGGCTCTGTGCCAGATCATCTACATACATGCTATAGTTGTTTAGCTTGGGGTGCTTATGGGATTGGACTCCTAACAATGGGAGTGAGGGTATCTCTGAGTCTTTTGTCTGCTCTTGGGACCCCTTTCCACATACTGGTTTCTCTTGTCTAGCCATTAAATGAAGGGAGGTGCTTAGCCTTACTGTAGATATGCCATGTTTGAGAGATATCCCTGGGAGGCCTGCTCCTTTCTGAAGGGAAAAAGAGATTTGTGCCTAGTCTCGCCATGTTTGGTTGATATCACTGGGAAGCCTGGTCTTTTCTGGAAGAGTAGAGGATCTGGGGGAGAGGGATGATGAGGGGGACTGGGAGAAGTAGAAGGAGGGGAGGGTATAGTTGGGATGTATTGTATAAGAGAAGAATAAATTTAAAAGTGTGATATGGGATACCCCTCTGTATGCTGTAAATATGTTTTATTACCATTGGTTAATAAAGAAGTTGCTTTGGCCTATGGCAGGGCAGAATAGAGGTAGGTGGGAAATCCAAACAGATAAAGGGAGAAAGAAGGTGGAGTCTGAAAGATAACAGCAGCTGCAGCTGCCAGAGAAACAAGATGTGAGATAACACCATGGTCATTTGGCAATACAGATTATTAGAAATGGGTCAATTGAAGATGTAAAGGCTAGTTAGTAATGAGCCTGCGTCATTGGCCAAACAGTTTGTAATTAATATTAGGCCTCAGAGTGGTTATTTGGGAACTGGCTAGTGGGAGAGAAACCTCCAGTTACAAATGGCATGCCAATGTGAGGTTTTCCATAGGGCCTGAGGAAAAAAAATGAGGGACGTTCTAAATGCACAGAAATGGATCTAAACTGGGCTTCCTAGTTTCACAGTCTCACGCCAGCAGCAGTACAGAGACTGCAACACAGCTGCATGCAAGACAGAGCCGGCGCCAGCCGCCTTGAGCTAAGCGATGTGGTGGGTTTCCGCAGTCTCACACAGGCCTCGGTACCGTTTTCTCATACAGAAAGAAAAGGTTTGTGGGCCAATGACAGCACTGGGGTGGCGGATAAGTGTGTTGCTTGTTGCTACCTCTGCCATGTTGAAAAGACAAGCAGGGTGGAACCAAGAGCCAAAGCACTTGCTTTGGTCCTAGTCACATCTGCTTACCAGCATAAACCAGTAATCAAACAATGATTACAGATACGTAATAAAGACAGATTCAGAAAAAAAAAAACAAAACCCTCTAAAGTGGTCACAGTGTTTTAAAAATGTACGTAGGCTTGGGAGAGAGTTATAAAAAGAAATAGTTTAAAAAAATAAAAGTCAAAAATAATATAAAAGAAAAAAGCCATGTAATGATAGAAAATACACAAGGAGTCTGGATCCTCTATAGTAAGTACTGTATTGATTTTGATTTTTTTTTTTAATTTTCATGACAGGGTTTCTCCGTAGCTTTTGGTTCCTGTCCTGCAACTAGCTCTTCTAGACCAGGCTGGCCTCGAACTCACAGAGACCCGCCTGCCTCTGCCTCCCCAGTGCTGGGATTAAAGGTGTGCGCCATCACCGCCCGGCTCTGATTTTGAATTTTTTAATGGCTGATAAGATGACAAGGGACAGCTGCTGAGAGACATGGGATTGAAAGAGAGACTGAAAAAATATGCCAACCTAAATATTTTAAAAATGCCTTAAATATATTTGTAAAATGGAACATAAAAGAAGCATTAATTTGTAAAAATATATTTGTAAAATGGAACTTAAAGAAGCATTACTTTGGAGAAGCCATTTTGTTTTTGGAAACAAAAGGTCATGGATTTGTTCCAGGTTGAGATGGACCAGATTTGATCAAGGGAGACCGCCTGAACTCTGAGAGGCTTCTCAGGGCTTGATCATTGTCTAAAAATATTATCAGGGACCCTAAAGATACTTTGCCCACAGACAGCAGGGGAAAACAATGTCTCACTCATAAGAATTTTGGGGGGGGTATAGATAATCTTTGGTTATTTGGTAGGTTATGAATGCTTGTTATGTTTAGAGGAAAACAGGAATACGGGATAAAAAGACAACTATTAATATCAGATACTTTGTATTGACATGGATTTTGGTGTAGGAGGAAGGGCTGCTTGTTTGTCCCAGCTGCCCCAAACCAAAATTACCACACAGAAACTGTATTAATTAAAATACTTCTTTAACTGCTTACTGGCTAACTCTTATATCTTAATTTAACCCATCTCCATTAATCTGTGTATCACCACAAGGTCGTGGCCTACCAGTAAAGTTTCAGCATGTCTAACTTTGGTGGCAGAAGCTCCATCCCATCTCTCTGACTCCGTCCTTCTTTCTCCCAGCATTCAGTTCTGTCCCCCTGCCTACCTAAGTTCTGCCCTATCAACAGGCCAAGGCAGTTTCTTTATTCATTAATGGTGATCACAGCACACAGAGGGGACTCCCACATCATTTTGGTATAATGATATAAATTCAATTTTGTTACACTGTATGTATGTTTCTATTCTTGTTTAAAGGATTTTTGTATATTGATACAAATTTAAGGTCAATTTTGCTATACTCTATGTATATTTCTACTCTTGGTTAAGGTATTATATTTATGTGGTACATTAAAAAATATATAAGCCAGAGGTAGGCAGATTTCTATGAGTTTGAGGCCAGCCTGGTCTACAAAAGCTAGTTCCAGGACAGTTAGGGCTGTTACACGGAGAAATCCTATCTCAAACAAATAAACAAATGAACAAACAACCCCACAAAACTAAAACCAGCCAAAATCAAAAAATATGTAATGCATAGTTAAAAATACAAATTAATAGTCATCTATAATACTTAAACTTACAGTTACACTAGTTAGGTTTTCTAGATATGCAAAGATATATTTCAGATGGATAGGTAATGTTCAAATGGTTCAAAGACCTACAGAATATAGCATTTAAAGTATTTTAAGAACTTAGACTTTTCTTGACAATAAAAGATTTCTGCTCCTGGCAGCACCGATTATTTCATGAGATAGATGGGCTCTGAAGAAGCTCCTTATGAAGTTTGCTTTTAGTTTGTCAAGGGTCGCCATTTGGTCAAGAAACTGCTCTTGGGGTTGGAGAGATGGCTCAGTGGTTAAGAGCATTGCCTGCTCTTCCAAAGGTCCTGAGTTCAATTCCCAGCAACCACATGGTGGCTCACAACCATCTGTAATGAGGTCTGGTGCCCTCTTCTGGCCTGTAGGCATATACACAGATAGAATATTGTATATATAATAAGTATCTAAATAAATAAATAAATAAATATTAAAAAAAAAACCTGCTCTTGCTCTTGACTGTATGCTTTATAAAGTTGATATGCAGGACCCAGAGGAAAATGACTGCTAAACTTTGTCAAAACAAGGTGGGATGGTCCTTTAGGGTTCCTGCTTTACAGAAGAAACTGCCAGACATTCTGCAGGACACAGAGGAAAATGACTGACAACCTGCCAATGTTAGTTTTACAAATTTCCTGCTTCATTTAAAAGTCTGCTCGATACCATGGGCTTTTAGGCCCCAATGTTATAGGTCAACTTTGGGTGATTGTCCAAGCAGCCAGATAATCTTTGTCATTTCTAGAGCCTTGGAAGTTGATTACAATGCACTCCCCAGTTACTCAGGTAATATCATATCCTTCTGGGGTCTTTGATGGAGTCGAAGACTAGACAGTTGTAATTATAATTTTCCTTAGTTATGATAAAAGATAAATTATATATGAAACTTTAGACTCACAAAGATAGGATAGAGTATTTTCTTTAATTTTGACAAATACAAATAGACTAAATATCCTAACTGTAATCCTTGTTTGATACATGGTTTTGTTATATGTAATTTTACTATGTTAAAGTTAAAACCTTGCTTTTTAATTAGAAAAGGGGAGATGGTGTGGGATACCCTTCTAAATGCTGTGAATATGATACATTACCATTGGTTAATAAAGAAGCTGCTTTGGCTTATGATAGGGCAGAATAGAGCTAGATGGGAAATCCAAACTGATACAGAGAGAAAGAAGGTGAAGTCTGAGGGCCACTGGGAGCTGCCAGAGAAACAAGATGTGAAGTAACGCCACAGTCACATTAGATTAACAGAAACGGGTTAACTTAAGGTGCAAGTGTTGAGTTGGTGATAAGACTGAGCCATTGACCAAACAGTGTGCAATTAATATTAAGCCTCAGAGTTGTGAATTGGGAACTGGTGGGTGGAAGAGAAGCCTCTAATTACAAAAGAGATTTGTTTTATGTAAATGTGTGTATGTGTCTGTGTTAATATATGCACATGTATGCGCGCCTGTATGCACATGCCTGTACAGGTCCATGGTTTGGGGTAAGTGAAGAAGCCGGAAGATGTTGGATATATAGCTGGAGTTACAGGCATTTGTAGGATGCCTGGCATGTTACATGGTGTTGAGATCTGTAGTCCAGTCCTCATTGTTGTGCAGTAAATACTCTTTAACTTCTGATACATCTTTCTATACTTCTAATCCTGAATCGTAGACACCAAGAAGCATTGGATGGTGGCAGGTGCCTAATTAAAGGCCTCTAGACAGAGTCAGTGTGTTCCTGTTGGCTGAGGAGAGGGAACTTGTGATCCTCAGCTTAGAGCCTCCAGCTCTTTCCTCTCCTACTAGGGGTCAAAGGTCCCAGGCTTCCAGGGTCTCAGAAGTCTAAGCAGGGACAATAGGAGAAGGAGCCTAAGTCAAAAGGAGGATGTTCAGTGGATCTAGAGAAGAAACCTTAGCCACCAGGCCTCCTGATTCCACTGTCAAACCATAGAGGAGCTAGGGGAGAAAAGTGATAGGGTGGAGTGGGATGGGTGGGGTTATAATACGGCATTCTAATTAAAAATGCAAAAACAAAAAATTTTCTAAGCGGAAATGAAAAAAATATTTTAAAAAATAACAGTTTATTTTCATATGAAACATGCCATTTAAAAAAATGTTTAATCCATTGAATCTCAGACAATGCAAACTGTCTATTAAATCATAATCCACACTAAAACATCAAAAGCCTAGGCAGATAATGACATCACATCGTTTGCACTTCAGCATGGATTCAATTTTTCATGACATGTTTTAATTGCATTCTTGAAAAATATTCTAAGAGGATTCAACTGTGTCACTGAAGCTATTATCTAGGTAAGTTTTCTATGTCAAAATGAGAACACCACTCTTCAGTTTATTTTCTTTCTTTTTGGATACAGGGTCTCACTGTGTAACTCTAACTACTAGCTTGTTATTTAGACCAGGCTGGTTGCAAAGATTTGCTTGCCTTTGCCTATAGAGTGCTGGGATTAAGGCCATCTGCTATCATGACCAACTCAGCTTATATTTTCAATCTGAAAAATTCAAAAAATATACAAATAAGGTTATTAAATTTACAGATCGTGTAAACGTTTTAAACCCTAGCGAATCTCAAGCAACATATGTTTATGTTAATACCTTTGTACTGATTAGTTCATGAAGTTGCTCCTCCAGTAATTCATATTCATGAAAGGACAGAAAGGGAATACTGGAGTCTACCTCAACAGCCAACTGCTGATTTTTTTATGATCAAATTATACGTCTGTGCACATTTAGGAATTTTATACCACATTTTCTAAGAACGAAACAAATATGGAGTTAAACATGAGGCCATAATTAGAGAAAATAATTTTGTTCAGTTCTTAAGTAAACTGTTAAGTACTTTTGAGTAATTTTCTCAGAAAAAAACAGTATGTTGTTTCCTTCTACCACCTAGGGAATCACTGCTGGCTCAAAAAGTACATTTCTTTACATTAATTTTATTATAATGCAAACTTATAAGATAATTTTGTAATTTCCATTCTTTTGCAAGTAGTAATACAATGATAATTGGTTTAAGGATTAAAAAAAAAATCAAATGATTCCCCCCCCCCCCCCCAAGACAGCATTTCTCTGTAGCTTTGGAGCCTGTTCTGGAACTAGCTCTGTAGACCAGGCTGGCCTCAAACTCACAAAGATCCACCTGCCTCTGTCTCCCTAGTGCTGGGAGTAAAGGCATGTGCAACCAATGCTCCGCTCAAGTGATTCTTAGAGCAACATTTTATTAGTCTTAACTATTTTAATTTCTTTTACATTCTAAATGAGAAAAAATACAATATCTTAATATTTTAAAACCACTTCAAATAAAGGGAGAAAATAAAAAGCATTATTACAATTTTTTAAAAAAACACTGAAACAGAGGCATGAGTTAATAAAATATCAACCTAATTCCAAGATTAAAACACAACAACAATGCAGATCGCTTCTTTTTTACACTGAGATCTGAAGATCACAGACTTCCCTTCAATCCCCTAAATGTTTCAGCCAGGTGGATCTCTGGAGGCATTTTAATTTTTCAATGTAGCAATGAACTGAATTATTTATTTAGCTGATGGTTTTATTACAGAATATCATCTTGTAGTACAAACTAAATTAAGACTTTTAACCACAAAGCATGGAAACACATGCCAGCACCTTACCTTGGCACACTGCATGTGATTGCAGCCTTCATTCTTCTGTATTGGAGACTTACAGTTTGCACAAGGCTTGGAGTTAGTTAACAACCACAGACAATTGGCAGCATCCTCATAGGCTTCACTGACTCCAACAACTTTAAGATATGGGGGACAAACATAAAAACATATTACTGGCATATGACTCCAGGTGGAACTAGACTTTTCTTTGCAGGTTGTCTCTCCAGTGTAATAATGTATTTCTTTTTCATATCAGTGTTTATGGAGAAACTTTTACAATTACTTCAATTTTAATAATATAAGGACTTCTGTTCCAAAATATTCTTAGAAAATGTACTTGAAATGAGATTTCTCTATAAATCTATACAAATAAACTGGGGAAGAATCAAAGTTTTTTTTTTATTTAAAAAAGTATGTGCTTTGTTTAAATTAACTATTATACCCAAGAAAATTTTAGAATGACGTTAGATCTAATGTTCTCAATCTGGGGGTTAAAAGAACATTTCACAGGGGTCAGCTAAGACCATCAGAAAACATATAGTTCTGACAGAACCAAAACATGTATTTCTTAGGAATCAAAATATGTTCCTCTGTCTGTCTCCTGGCAGGTCTGCCCACATGCAAATACATTCACATACAAGTAACCAAAGGTTATTGTGCTGTAATATAATTTATTTAGATTTTAATTATTTTAGATGTGTATTTTGTTCTATGTGCATGACTATTTTGTCTGCATGTGTGTGTATCACATGCAACTTGGTGCCTGCAGAAGAGTGTTGGATCCCTTGCAACTGGAGTTGTAGATGACTGTGAGTTACCTTCTGGGTTTGGGATCCACATCTTCTGCAGGAGCAACAAGTGTCCCTAACCATTGAAAAATCTCTCCAAGGCCCTGAACTACACTTTCTAAAACAGGTTAGTTGCAAACAAAATTATCAGGAATTTTTCCTAGTGGAAATTATTAAACAACAACATCTGTTTTGTGAGACAACTTGCTACGCATCGTCCAGGCAACCTACAAACCCAGAATTTGGCTTTCAGGCTTCAGAGTGTTGCAAATACACAAGAGCACCATTTTTTTCTTTTCTCTTCCTTTTTTTGTTTTTTAAATCTTTGATTATTTAAGATAAACAGATCCAAGGGTATATGCCCAAAAGTAAACATCAGTTCTTTTATTTACCCATGCTTGTAAGTCATCTAGAGAGCTCAGACTTTGTCTACCAGGTGGACTGTCTTCAACACCCTCTGGCTGGCTCACTCACAGAACATCACTGACTCCACTCCTGACTCTTCCGTGTCCTTTCCATCCCCACTTTTTGTTGTCTGAGCTAGTGCCCTCCACATCTCTTGCCTGGACAATAGACGCACAGGAAACTAACCCTTCTTCGCAGTTCCTTCTCCCTCCCACTTTCAACAACACTGACTAGAGTGATCTTTGAAAAATAAGATTCTGCTTTCAATCTTTCATTTGCTTCTCCTTGACAAGAGGACTACAAGATAAAAATCAAATCGCTTTAGTAAACAGTGTGAAGTCCTTTAAGACTTGGCAGGTTTTCTAAGGGACTAGGGAGGTATGGCTCAGTGGGGAAGTGCTTGTCCCACACCACCTTTATCAATTGTCTTCTTAAATTCATCTGTGATCTTAAGGAATATTATGGTTTTTAAAGATTCTAAGCATTCCATTTTAACTTCCCCCTAACAATTTAAAAAGTAAAATTAAAATTCTGTTTGTCCTGTAAGAATGGCAGGGATCTGTGGGTTGTCTTTTCTTTTCTACCTCTGCACTGGGCAGCCTTACTTTTTCTGTCGTGAAAATGATGTCAGGAAAGTCACATAAGAGTCACTGTAAGTGGCCATTCAAGTCAAGGCTTTGATTCCATGCACTCTCTAAAAGAAGGTACGGCAAGTAAGGTTTGAGTTGTATTGTCCAAAGCAAGGAATGTTTCCCCAGTTCTTACATACAAGACAAAAAAAAGGGGGGGGGGACAGATTGGGGCTGACTGATCCTTAGAAAGTGGCTCTAAATGTGAACAAGGATTGGGTACTAGGAGTTGCCTTTCTATGGAATCTGGCAGCAGAGAGGAGCTGTTTTGCTGCACTGATCCTGCAAGCTACCTCTATATGTCTGCATCTACAACACTACAGCACCAGCTTTTGCCTATATAATTAATACTGGTTTTTAATTCCACACAGCAAAGAGAAACAGCAGCACTAGTGAGGTAACGAGGTCATACCAGTTTCTAACTTGAGAGGAAAAAGCTGGTGGGGAGAACTCACATTTTTTGGTGAGAACAGGAATCTGAGAAGGAACTCAAAACGGCTAGTGTGGTCAAGCTGTAGAGGCAATGCTATAAAATCTAAACATATTTAAAGCACCTGATTCTTGTTTAAAAGAAAGAGCCTTTTTTCTCTTTTCAATATCAACACTATTTTTAGTTTAGAGATTCTAGCATATTCTTATGATCCGTATTGTTCATTGTTTTAACACATAAAGCACAATGCCATGCAAACAAAGCCGCTGTATGAAGCACAACAGAGCACTTTTCTTCCACTCTTGGAGAGAAGGCTCACTTTTTCTTTTTAAAAAAAAATTTAATTATTTATTAAGCATACAATGTACTGCTGGCATGGAAGGCACCAGGTCTCAGTACAGATGGTTGTGAGCTACTATGTGGTTGCTGGGAATTGAACTCAGGACTTCTGGAAGAGCAGCCAGTGCTCTTATCCTCTGAGCCACCTCTCCAGCCCGAGAAGGCTCACTTCTAATTACATTCTAGGGCTTGTATGATGGTGATTAGGAACTGACTAACTGCTATTGTAGTGAAACTTCTGGGGGATTTGCTTTCTGTGCATCCACTTCTTTGAACTTACCCTTCTGAGCACCTGTGATGCATGTCTCACCAGTGAGTTTTCTTACTCCACTGGTTTTCAAACTCTTCCTCTTACCTGAGCTATATATATGTCTTATATACCCTGATCTTGTATTGTTAATAATTTGATGTGCTAGAGTCTCGTGATAAGAAATATCAGCTTCATTTAATAGCGTCAGAGTATAACAGAATCTAAGCCTCTTTAATAGAACCAAAATGTATACAGCCAGTGCACGCAAACACATGCACATCCCTCTATATGCACTTGTATACAGACAACACACTTTTAAAGACTTGTTTCATTTAATGAATATATAAATGGTCTGCAAATTTTATAAATTTACCATTTCACCAGACAATAACTATACCCACTTCTTGCTCTGATTAAACACAACAGAATCAATTTAGCGCTTTAAAAGACTAGTCAATTGTTTATATGAAATCCTCTGAATTAATTTTGGTATTTTTTAAATACTTTTTCTGATTAATTTGATTGTGTCACTTCTTTTGAATTTCACCACTCAAGGACTAGAAAACTGGACTTAAGAGAAAAAAAAAACACAAACTTAAAATTTGGTAAAAAAATGCTTATGACAGCTGAGTGGGGTGGCATATGCCTGAATCTAAGCTATTTAGGAGGCAGAGTCAGGAAGAGCACCAGTTTCAAGTCAGCCTGGATAAGTTAGTAAGAAACTGTCTTTTTTTTTTTTTTTTTTTCGAGACAGGGTTTCTCTGTAGCTTTGGTGCCTGTCCCGGAACTAGCTCTTGTAGACCAGGCTGGCCTCGAACTCACAGAGATCCACCTGCCTCTGCCTCCCGAGTGCTGGGATTAAAGGCGTGGGCCACCACTGCCCGGTTAGAAACTGTCTTAACAATGGTTGTGATTGTTATTTTTTGTTGTACGAAGCAAACAGAGTAACCCTGGAGTGTGACACAAGTAGATACCTAGGCTTCTCTTGGCAATGGGGATTTTCAGTGCAATCTTGGTTTGGTGCCTCTTCGGTAGGGAAGTATAGGTGGACACTCTTTCTTCTAGCCTGTTTTCTAACATTCTTTCCAGTATTTCTGAATCAAAATTTCATTTGGACAATTCAAAGAAATAATGTTAGGTTGCAGTCTATCTATCCCTGGCCAATAGAAATATCATGCATCTCATTGCTAATCTTACACTTCTTTCCTCCTCTTCCCATAGGGTCCTTATTATGTACAAGGATAGTCTTTCCTAGGTCCAACACTAACCTCATCTTGCCAGTGAGGACTCTTACTCTCCCTCCAGAGTAGAAAATTATCTGTGGGCCAGTTCTAAAATGGTGAGGGACAGTGTTGTGCTGTCCTAACTGAAACACTGCCTCTGGAAGAGGGCAATTCAGGAAGAAGATGATATTTACAAGTCTCAGGGAACTCCTAAAGGTTACAAGATTCACATGGCCCTGTCCCCAAGGTTATATCAGAAGTCACAACTACTGCAGAGAAAAGATACTCCAACCAGCTTAGCTGTTGTCAAGCAGGAACTCCAGGAACACAGCTTTTATGTCATCACAAACTGAGGTCAATTTCCTCATGACACAGATGCCTTTGAGCTCACCATGCTACCAGTAGTCCCAAAAAAGCCACCGGATCACTAAGCTAGATTGGGTGGATTTGTTTCTCTGGCCTGCCATAGGTGCCCCGTTTGGGTCCCTGGAAATGTGATACAAGTAATTCTAACTATAAATTCCCCTGTAGTAACTCTAACTAAGAAAGTGGAAGAGTTGTATGATAAAAACTTTAAGATGCTGAAGAAAGAAACTGAAGAAAGTATCAGAAGATGGAAAGCTCTCTCTCCCATATTCATGGATTGGTAAGATTAACATAATAAAAATGACCAACCTACCAAAAAATCTACAAATTCAATGCAACTTCCAACAAAACACCAGCACACAATTTTTCTTCTTCATATAGAAATACAAAAAAATCCAGGGTAGCTACAACAATCCCAGATAATAAAAGGACTGCTGGAGGTTTCACCATCCCCAATCTCAAATTATACCACAGAGGTATAGTAATAAAAACATCATGATATTAGCACAAAAACAGAAACACTGATCAGTGGAAGCAAACTGAAGACCTAGACATAAATTCACATACCTATGGATACCTGATTGTGACAAAGAAGGCAGAAATACATAATGGGAAAAAAGACAGCATCTTCAACAAGTGGTACTGGTCAAACTATGATTTATAAAGCCAAATGAGTTGCTTAGACAATGGTTTGCATCATACTTCCTGGGAGGGAGTCTAGTTGGATTCAACAGAGAAGACAATGTCAGACCACAGTCACAATACTATCCCATCCAGGTAGTTTGGTGAACCAATGTGTTTACTGGGGAGTCACTTATAGGAACATAGGTGACTCAAAAGTCAGGAAAGCATGGATGATGACTAAAAACGCTGCAGCCCTCAAATTCTATTACACAAGGAACATGCAAACATTCCCTGCCAGTTTCCTGTGGTGGATTCAATGAGAAATGTTCCGTATTTGAGGCGTTGTTTGGGAGGCTTAGCTGATATAGCCTTGATGGAGGAAGATGTCACTGGGGGCAGGCTTTGAGTGCTTAAGGCCTTGTCCTACTCCAGTTCATTCTCTTTGCTTCATGCTAGTTGACAAGATGCAAACTTGGAGCTTGTGGCTCTAGCTGCCATCATGGACACCTCTTTCTCTGGAACCCTAAGCACACACACACACAAAAACCCTTCTTCCTTCTCTTGCTTGCTCATGGTGCTTTATCACAGCAATAGAAAATAATTAATATATATCCTCTAGAAATATTTCTCCAAATACTTGCTTTGCATATCAAACTACATACTTAGGCCATATTCTGTTTTAGAATAAAAAAGTATGCTAGACTAATTACATCTGGTAGCATAGCAATCTTCAAGCAACTAGGAAACATGCTAGATTTAAAACAATGACACTGCATTTTCTTTAAACTCCTGCGTCTATTTACGTCCACCCAATCTGAACTACTGCCTGCACAGCTCCATCACTCACCACAGCACCCTGCATTAAGGACTGAATTTCAGGCCTTCAGTACGCCATGCTGCTTCACAAAGCGACTTTACCCTGCCCGTGAGTGTGCTTCTTATTTTGGTCCACAAGAAGAGCACTGACGAGGTTTCAAATGTGCATCAAATTTGTTACTCTTCTCCCGAGATTACTGCCTCCATGCTCCCCTTTCCCCATAGTTCATCACAGAAATAATATCCTCTTACAATATATGTGACACTTATATTATTGAAAACGTGTTAAGAGCATGGATAGTATCTAAATTTTATATCTAACACAAACAGTACTTAAATAAGGAAGACACCATTTAAAATAAACAAATTACTAACTTTTCCTAGCATTTCTACTGAGCATGAGGCAAGTACTTTTAGAATTCCACTGAACATCTCCAACCATTTATCCTGCAAGTACCACACATTCAACATGCCTACATCAAGGGCCGTTCTTTTTCCTAGAAACCAACATCTTTATCTGAACTTGTTAACTCTGACTAAAGGTATAACGGTCTATCTTATGACACAAATTAAAAACCTCAACTTCTCAATCACTGGTCTCTCCATCCTTTAAGCTAGCCCTACGGTTACCAGCTATTCTGATAGAGATAGGCTTGATAAACACTGTGTCCCTGCATAAATACTGTACTCCATGGCTTATTCTATGAAGAGTTTCAGCAGACAACATGAACCTCAGGGATCTACAATACTGAGGACTAGCCCTTGGGCAATGGGAGATTCCCTTCCATAAGGCCAAAGGTCTCATAGCCTCTCTCCAAGTGACACTTCTGATACAAGCACCTTAGCCTCTAAATAAAAGCCCCGAGGCCAATTTACAGTCTCTGCTTTCATGAGAGCCTGAAGACCCCTTTCTCCCTTCAATCTCAGCTCCAGCTAGCTCTTCTCACGTTTCCTTAACTGTATGCTAGCATATGCCATATAATAATCTGACAGTTTCTCCTAGTCCCTGCCTTCCCTAAAGGCCGAAGCCATGCTTATTATGTGTTTGTTCTGAAGTATAGATTCACCAAGTGAATTCTTACTAGCTCCATTATCTAAAACACATAAGAAGACTCTCACTAAATCTTTACTTACATTACTTTAATAGGAAATAGTTGCTGTCAAATACTTTAGAAAATGGAAATTATTACAAAGAAAATACATTTATTTGTTAAATATGGGAATTGCTATTAGGAAAAATGTAAAAAGGAATCCTTCAGAAATTCAAATCTATTCTGTCACTCGATATATGCCTTATGTCACTCAATCCAGGGGTCATGTCATCTGCAAAATGGGATTACTAACATCACTTCATATCCTTTCCACAACGGAGCAGAGATAATGTATTTATAGACGTTTTAGAATCTGAATCAACTAAGCAGGTGTCCTGGCTCATTTTGTGTGTCAATTCCACACAAGCTAAAGTCATCAGAGACGAATGAATCTCAGTTGAGGAAGTGCCTCCATGAGATCCAGCTGTAAGGTATTTTCTTAATTAGTGAACAATGGGGGAGAGCCCAGTTCATGGTGGGTGGTGCTATCCTGGGCGGGTGATCCTGGGTTCTATAAGAAAGCAGACTGAGCTTTCCTCTTGACTCTAGAGGGGTTCCCAGGGGTCCAGAGAGATGTCCCCAGCTAGGTCCTTGGGCAGCTGAGGAGAGAGAGCTTGAAATGGCCTGATCTTATAGCCATACTAATGAATATCTTGTATATCATCATAGAACCGTCATCTGGCGATGGATGGCGATAGAGACAGAGACCCACATTGGAGCGCTGGACTGAGCTCCCAAGGTCCAAATGAGGAGCAGAAGGAGGGAGAACATGAGCCAGGAAGTCAGGACTGTGAGGGGTGCACCCACCCACTGAGATGGTAGGGCTGATCTAACGGGAGCTCACCAAGGCCAGCTGGACTGGGACTGAAAAAGCATGGGATAAAACCGGACTCTCTGAACATGGCGGACAATGAGGGCTGCCGAGAAGCCAAGGACAATGGCACTGGGTTTTGATTCTACTGCATGTACTGGCTTTGTGGGAGCCTAGGCAGTTTGGATGCTCACCTTCCTAGACCTGGATGGAGGGGGGAGGACCTTGGACTTCCCTCAGGGCAGGGAACCCTGACTGCTCTTGGACTGGAGAGGGAGGGGAGTGGGGGGATGGGGACGGAAAAGGGAGGTAGGGAGGAGGCAGAAATCTTTAATTAAAAAAAAAAAAAAGAAAGAAAGAAAGCAGACTGAGCAAGCTAGGGAAAGCAAGCCAGTAGGCAGCCCCCCTCCATGGCCTCTGTATCAGCTCTTGCCTCCAGGTTCCAGCTCTGCTTGAGTTCCTGTTCTGACTTCCTTCAATGATAAACTACAATGCTAAAGTGTAAGCCAAATAAACCAACCCTTCCTTCCAATTTACCTTTTGGTCATGGTGTTTTGTCATAGCAACAGAAACCCTAACTAAGGCAGAAGGGCTCATTCAGACGGAAGCAGAAAGCATAGGGCCTGCATGGGTCTGCATCAGGACCTCTGGTGTTTCTGTAGAACTCCTAACAGTGGGAACAGATGTACCTCTGAATCTTTTGTCTGTTCTTGAGATTCCCCACCCCCCACACACCTATTAGGTTTTCTTGTTCTGCTTGATATTAGGGCCTTTGCTTTGTATCTTATTTTGTTGTGTTTGTCTCTTGGAGGCCTGGTCCTTTCTGAAGGGAAATGGATGGGGAGTGGATCCAGGGGAAAGGAGAGCTGGGGGAAGTGGAGGGAGGGGGTGTGGAGGTCAGAATATATTGTATGAGAGAGGAATCTATTTTCAATAATAAAAAAGTCTCAGTGTTTAAATAAATGTACAGAACTGCATAGTACCAAGAAATTAATATTTAACTGGAAGTTTCAGGGAAATAAGTGTTTTTCTTACTACAGACCATAACGTTTATCTTGTAAGTACAGAAAAAACAAGGTGGCCCACTAAAGAATGAAAAGGGCTTGGTGAGAAGGTTAAATATGACCCTCATATTGCACCTTAGGTTAAAATTCCTTGTTACGATCAAAGATCTGCCTGTGATTCTGCCCTGTATAAAGTCATCTCCAAAAGGATCTACGTGAGAGAGGCCATGCTGAACATGGGGGGCCTGGCATTAGCAAGTTTGAAAATTTCTCTTAAATAAAGATTATGAGAAATATGACATTATCTTTTGAATGCCCATAGGAAATATGTAGTACAGATATGCAAAGTTCCACTTACGTTCCTCTGGCTTCATTTCAGTAATTTTTTGTAGCCAATTTTTCCATGTTTGGCAGTCACAAGGCTCATGTGCTTCACCAAGGCACTCCCTACAAAACAAAACAGGAAAGTCATTGAAATATAGTCCTCATCACTATCTGGAATCAAATATGTGGATGGCAAATATTAATCCAATTTTAAAATTGAAAAAACTAAGGCACAAATGAGATACGACACATTTCAAAAATGGCTTTGAAAATGGGATTCCAAAGCTAGACGACTTCAGTGCAGTCTTTGAACACAGCATGGTTACACACTTTAAAGTACAACTTAGTTTTGCAGCTGTAGGAGCCATAACACAGCTATTAGTCACTTTTAATTACTGTTACTCAGGTACGATCTTTGTCAGCAGCACTGCCATTAGACTCATTCGAGTAGGCCCAGAGGCCTGGCAACTATATCACAAACACTCCTCCTTCATTGTAGAGTCTGAGGAGCTCTGTGTAAGGAACTCTTCTAGTTTCATCTACCTGTGTCCATTCACTGCAGACCCCGCCCCCAGCGCTGGGGTTATAGACACCTGCTTTTATGTGGGGGTTAGGGATCCAAACTCAGGTCCTTATGTTTGCACAGCAAGTTCTTAACCCACACAGCCATTTCCCCAGCACTGGAAAATCATATTTGAACAGTTACATTTACCTCCAAAATCTCTGGTAACTGCCAGTGCAAGCAACCAAAAGTTACTTTTACAAGGATTTTTGAAATTAGATATCAACAACTGAAAATATCAATCATTTGTAACTCAATTACACATTCATTCTATGAATATATTAGAGTTCAAATATTAAGAAAAAGTCTAAACCCTTCACACTCATTTTGTCTCAACATGGTATAATATAGTGTTCTAGAAAGTGTCATTAGGGAAAGAAACTCCAAAGGCTGGACATATTAACACCACTGCTACTACCTTCTTAAATAGAAATCTTATTTGTAAAGGTTAAGTTTATTAAGACATACCAGTTGGCTTACAAACTAAGAGGTAATATTTCACTATACTTAAAATATACTGATAATGATTTTACTTCATACTCATTAGCATAATTATTATTGAAAACTAGAAATAACAAGTGTTGGTAAGGATTTAAAAAAACTGGAGCTCTTGAGCACTACTCATACAAATGCTAATGATGCAGCTGTCTGGGCAACAGCTTAGTGGTTTTCTACCACGTGAAACAGAACTACTGTCTAACTCAGAAATCTCATGCTCAGGTATTGTATTGTATTATGATGTGTTTCTTTGCTGTGACAAAGTAAAGTATCTTAGGCAGAGGCAGGTTTACTCTGAGTTTAAGTAGAGAATTCATCATCATGGTAGAGAAGGCACCAGGCTTGGGTCCCACCTGTGACACAGCCAGCAACCCACTTCCTCAGGCTTAGGCCCCATGTCTGAGGCTCCATAAGGCCTCAAAACAGTGCATCAGCTTGGGACCAGGGGCTCAAACACATGAACTTCTTTTCGCTAAAGGAAATAAGCAAAATACAAAAGGATAAAAACTGCATGATTTCACTACTATTGAAAGTAGAGCAGGCTAATTTATAGACAAAGAAGACAATGATTTTGTCCATGGTTGTTGGGGAAAGAAAGAGAAGTGCTCTTTCATAGTCACAGGTTCTCTGGGGATCATGAGGAAGGTAAGAGGTGGGAGTCACACTTTGATGGGGGACTTCAGCCAATCACAGGCTGCTTAAGGTGTGTTCGCCTGGGGCTATGAAAAAGCAATAAAAACGTCCACACGCACTCGCTCTTCCTCTTTTGGTTCCCTGTGCTCCTGGTGTTCCTGGGATCTTTGGTCATGTAAGTTTTCCCTTTTTCCTCAATTATTAAAAACTAAACCTTTTATATTGAGCTGGTCTGGTTATTTATCAATCGACCACGCCCCTCCAACACTTAATAGCAACTTAAAAGCTACTCAAAACCGCTAGGTTGTTTAAAAACACTAGTGCATGTGCTATATGCTGTGAAGTGCAGACTCAGATCTGTGATAACTGCAAACTTTCATTACGCACCTGGACTAGCATGCAGAAGTAAGGAGTACATGCTATAGCCAGAGAGAAGCAGTGCTCCTATCTGGTGCTTGAGAATTCATGTTGGAATGCAGAAGGTACATTTCTTGGCACTCATTATTTTTAAAGCCTACTTGTTAATTATATTTCAAGAAAGCAGAAAACAAAATCCTAGGATGCAAAAAAGTTATACATCTTCAGCAACTATAAGAAATGAGTGAAATCAATAAATATAAATTAGTTCCATTAAGTTTTTTTCACCCACCCCTGGAGATTAAATAGCACATTCACTATCTTTTCCTAGAAGAATCAATAATAGTATATTGGTCCTGCTGTAAAAATATATTTTGAGAGGAAAAAGAAAATTATGGAGGAAAACCCCAATGCTGTAAAACAGAATCTAAAAAGCCAATCAACACTTCTTCAAAAGGCCGTAACTGCTCATCGGTGTGCATGGCTCTCTATAACTGTGTGGCATTAGATAGCAACAGAAGGCCTTCCTTCCCCGAGTCTCACAGGACACAGGTTTGCTGTTGCTGCAGGTGCCAGCCCAATCAGTGATGTTTGGCAGTTCCCATGGACACTGGGAGTGGGTGTAAAGGAGACACTTCTAAGAAGCTTCAGGAAGAACTGCGGAGTAGAAAGTGAACCATGGCTGCTATTTAATGCTATTCTTGAGCACTAACTCATCTGTGAAAAGAGGTTTGGACTCCAGAGTATTACAATAAAGGATACTAGATAGAGTAGCTGGTTGATAATCTAGGTTGAGAAGTAGTCCTGCTGATATCACGAAGCTAAATTCTTTGATTTTTTTGTACTTCTGAGATGTGGTTTTGCTGTGTAAGTGGCTGACTTTAAACCTGTTACCCTTCTGTCTAAGACTCCTAAGTTTACAAGGATACAATGTTATACCTCACTCCTAAAAGAAGACTTAATTGGTGAATGCTATCTGTTGCCTATTGAAATTGTATCTCAGGATGTCCACAGAACATGGTATGGAGGAGGACCTTGGCTAGAATTATTAATGGAATCGATCTACCACGGTTATGAAGGAAAATGTGAGTGCCCAGAATCTTCATCCCTGGAGGCTAACCTAACAGCAACAAAACAAGGCCCTTTCTTTTTTTTTTTTAATATTTATTTATTTATTTATTTATTTATTTATTTATTTATTTATTTATTTATTTATTTTGTATACAATATTCTGTCTGTATGCCTGAAGGCCAGAAGAGGGCGCCAGACCTCTTTACAGATGGTTGTGAGCCACCATGTGGTTGCTAGGAATTGAACTCAGGACCTTTGGAAGAGCTGGCAATGCTCTTAACCACTGAGCCATCTCTCCAGCCCCCAACAAGGCCCTTTCCTGAAGATGTGTCAACGTGCACCACTGTTGTTAGGAATACAAACTGGGTGAGAAAGGAAAAACCTTCTACTCCTTTAAAGTTTAATTACTTGATTAAAAAATTCTATCAAGATCTAAGAAATTTCATTTATGTGTAATTATAGAACCTTAGTAATCACAAATAGCAAGTGATTTAATTAAGAATCATCACTTTGATAGTTATTTGCTTTAGTTACAGTTCTAAGTCTTGAAGGCAACCTCTGGTCACTGGGTGTCTTCCTCTATTATCTGTCTGCTCATCCACCCACTCACCCACCCATTTTTTTGAGGCAGGATCTCTCACTGAAGCAAGACTAGCTAGCTAGCAAGTCCCAGAATCCTCCTTTGTTGGCTTGCCCAGTGCTGGTTTACAGGTGCACACCACCTCTTTTGGCTTTTTATTTGGGGTTGGGTATCTGAACACAGGTTCTCATGCTTATGAAGCAAACAAACACTTTCCCAAGCAGCCATCTCTCTAGCCGCTGAACTTAAATTCCTAACAACTCTTTCCTAGAAGTCACCAAAGACCATCAGAAAACACATTATTTCTGATGGTCTTAGGAACTGAGACACTGCTCTTTTATCTGTCTCCAGGCAGGTCCGCCCACATGGAGATAAGCTCTCACAGGAGTATTTGAAATTGTATTAAAGGGTTGTGCATTAGGAAGGCTGAGAACCACTGTAACAGTGGCAGCTTGTTGATCACTGAACCACACTGTGAGGCAGAGTTAAGGCTCAAATGCAGACTCTTAGAATATCAATATGAACTTTACTGTGTTTGAATATGCTGTTCTGTAAAGAGTATTTACAATATTTTAGCAACAACCGAGATTTGCTGAATAAAGAACACCACATCATTATTTCCAGACTGTAAAGACCTGGGAAATGCTACTAGTCACAGTCAGATACTGTCAATCAGGAAAAGCCATTCTTTCCATGTGTGGAGCTACTAACTCAGGGGACGGATTGATATTAAATTAAAAACTTTATTTTAATCGGAGGATGTTTAAAGAGTCTCTCTGACTATGATGTCTCCAGCGAGAAAGATGAGTCCTAACTGTTCTTTACTGTAATTAGCATTCACGGTCCCAGGTGTGATAGCACGTGTCTGCAATTCCAGTAAACAAATCTCCACTGTTATACAATGTCAATCCCACCACGTCATTATTTAGAGGATCTTTCCAGTGACACTTCTCTTTGTTTTGTTGGCACTGTGGGTGGAACCTGGAACCTCCTGCATAGTAGTTAAGTGACCTACCACTCAGCTACATCTTCCAGCCCTTTCCAGTAAACTTGAGGAAATTATTCTAAGGTAGGTTTAATTGTCTACTGACTCACAGGAGTTCCAAGTGAGTTCCCAGATACAAGTGCAAAAAAAAACCCTGTCATTTGAGGTAAGGCCATTCTGGAGCAAGACAAGATGATTAGTATACCAAGTTAAATCTTAGCTCTGGATTTGATAGATATGGATGCTGGTGGCCAAGAAATATTTCTGACAAAGAATCTTTAAATGTTTCGTCTAATGCAAGACAGACTCTGTGCTAATTCAGAGGGCAGAGAAGTTACTCACTAGTATATGCAAGCTAAAAATGGAAAACAGGGGGACCGGTCACTGGTTAAAGTCATTGCCTCCCAGTTTGTGGATACCACCTAGCGGTGACTGATTTCACTTCAAATAAAAACTATTTAAATAGGTTAAGAGGAGAAAGCATTCTAGATTCAAACATTTTGTGGTTTTTGTTCTTTGGTCATCATTGGAAAACTTTCTGAGGTTCAATAGGTAAAGTGCTTGCTGCAAAAGCATGAGGAACTGAACTCATGCGGTGGGATAATCCTTCTGTACTGTGAATACATATTACTCTCATTGGTTGGTAATAGAGTTGACTTGGCCTATAGTGAGGTGGGAAAGATAAACTGAAAGTACAGAGAGGAAGCAGGGCAGAGGCAGAGAGAGAGGAGCAGCTGGAGGGAAGCAAGATGCTAGAGGACAGATAAAGCCATGTGGCAAAATACGGATGAATACAAATGGTTAATGTACATTGTAAGAGCTAGTTAGTAATAAGTCTGAGCTTTGGCTGAGCATTCTGTAATTAATATAAGCTTCTGTGTGTTTATTTGGGACTGGGTGGTTGGGACAAAAAGAAAGCTCTGCCTCTGTTTACAAATTCAGATCCCTAGTATCCATGTAAAAGCCAGGTGAGGAGATGCACAACTGTAATAGCAATGCTGGAAGATGGAGACAGGAGGATTATGGGTTTGCAGTCTAAACAGGTGAGCTCCTGGTCCAGTGAGAGATACTGTCTCAAAACTCATCATAGTGGACAGGACAGATGGTTTGGTGGATAAGAGTGCTTACTGTTCTTTAGTGGACCTGGGTAAAATTCCCAGCAGCCACATTAGGAGGGACCTGATTACATTCTTCTGAACTTCCCAGAAATGGTATACATGGAGTGCACATGCACATATACATAAAATAAGAATAAACGCATGTCTTAAAAAAAGGTAGAGAGCAACAGAAGACATTGTCAGCAAGCTCTGTACACACAGACGGGTACACGTGAATAAACGCACACACATCACAGAAGATGGTTTAATAACTGTTGGGGAAAAGGAAGGGGCAAAGCCAGTCACAGTCGTCACTTTGTAAAGTTCTCTCTTGTACAATTTCCTTTCACAAGAGGTTTGGTTTCTTGGTGGAATAAGATAATAGCATCAAGTGTGGTCATTTTGACTCAGAATTTCTGATTACAAGTTCAAAACATTTATCCCATATTACCAAGAAACAAAGAATGAAAAAAAAAAGGATTGTATATTAATGCTCACAGTGCTGGGACAGGCAACATAGAAAGTCCAGAAAACTATGTAGCAATCATATAGTTGAATGAGTATCAAAATTGAAAGGCAGCTAGATTAAACTAAATAACTTAAAATTTGAGTTTGTTCTACATAAAATCTAATCTCATTCATTTAAGTCAATTCCCCTCAGACCTATGCACAGAAAATGTTTCAATGTATGAAGTTCTCTGTTGTCCTTCTGCATAAGCGCGAGAACAAATGACTATCAAATGAGACTAAAGTCAGTATATAGTCTTTCACAGATCCCAGACGGGAACACAATTCACACCAGAGCCTGGGGTCCTGGATAACCATCTCCAGTGGATCTTGATTAGTCAACAGAAAGAGTAAACTGGTACATTTCTCCAAAGCTGGGCAAATTTACCATTACAGCTATGTATGTGTGCCCGCACGCACATACGCACAGGCGTGTGTGTGGTTTTAAAGTATGACCTACCCTCAAAAAATAGAGTCTATTTGTTCTAGATCAAAACAAGCTCATTCCATGGAGCATAAAGAGAAGGCAGGAGATAGAAGGAAGTAATGTTCCACCTCCATGGCACAATGAGAAATCTAGCAGAATCAAGACCATGGAAATCACAAAAGTTTGGGTAGATCTAGTCAGAGGTTCTTTTTATCCGTCAAAACTTTATCTTTAGAATCTTTTATCTCTCTGAAAATGTTATATTTAAATGTTTTCTAGGCACTTGTTTTCCTTCTTTGTAGTGTTTCCACTTTAAAACCTAGCATCTTAGAACCAGGATTCCTCAATTGAAGCAAAGTGCTCGTAAAAAGATGTATATGATAAGTTTTCTGAATTTTCCCAGGAACGGTATACAAATGGTATCATTCTAGAAGCATAGGGAGGATACGATGGGTGCCTCTGTGGACAAGAGCTTGTTTTGTTCAAGAGATATCATAGTGACTTCAAAGAAAAAAATAAAAATATTTTTTATTATTTAACACCCATAGTTCTAAGTAAAGTTGGTTGATACCCATCTAAATTCCATTTTTCTGTGGAAAATAATGCTCATTTGCATTTATTAAGTTATTTTTCTTGCTATAGTTCCATTTATCTTTAGTATTAGTGAGGTAGAGTCAGTAACATGGTAAATAATAAATTGTAAAAGCATAGAGACTGGCAATTCTTCTTTTAAATGTTTAGAAAAATTACCTTTAATATATGTGAACAGAACTTATTGCTAAGAATTTTGTTGGTATGTTAATTTGTTCAGTCTGATTTAGCCAGAAAAGTAGTAAATGGAAGAAAAGTAGAAAAGTAGAAAAATGGTATTGTTTTCTTAATTACTATACCCAAACTCTAGTAAGCAAACTATTTCTGTAAAAGATGAAACAGTAACCATTTTAAGTAACTGTATACCAATGGCAAGAACTCAATTCTGCTGTTACAACTGCAAAACAGACACAGATAATACATAAATAAACTTGCATGGAAGGGCACAATTGTGTTTCAATAAAAATTTATTTTTAAAACTAGGTATACATAGTAATTGGATGGCCTCTGATCTCCAACATGGTATTTTCATAGCAAAGGCAGGAAACAGACAAGATAATATAGGGATAGCTCCATTACTGTGCGGTTTTACGATCGCCAGTGCTATGACTAGACTCTGACTTGAAAACTGGAGTTTTAATCTTAAAATGTCAAGGGTACTTAAGTTCAGTAGGTGAAGGTGCTTGCTACCAAGTCTGACAAGCTGAATTTGACCCCTGGAACTCAGATGGTACAAGGAAAGAATTGTCCTCTGACTTCATATGTTCAGTAGGACACGCATGTATCCATACACATACATAATACATACGCACTAGTAAATAAATTTTAAAATGTTATTAATTCTGGAAATAGACAAAAGGCAGAATTCTTATTTGGATCATCTAACTAAATAAAATTATTAATTGAATCTACCTGGAATAAATGAGAATGCTAATTACTAATAAAACTGAATGAGTGTGCAGAGTTACATAGTTACATAGTCTTTGCAATATTAATTGAGTTCAATATTACTCAGTACTTAGGACGCATTAGAATATTATGTTTAGAATATTATTTTTAGATGTGTTATATTTGTTTATGTTGTCGAATACTTGTTTAATGATGCAAAGATGCCTTGCATTCTTTTTTTTTTCCTCTTTTTTTTTAATTTATTAAAGATTTCTGTCTCTTCCCCACCGCCGCCTCCACTTTCCCTCCCCCTCCCCCAATCAAGTCCCCCTAACTTGTCAGCCCAAAGAGCAATCAGGGTTCTCTGCCCTGTGGGAAGTCCAAGGACCACCCTCCTCCATTCAGGTCTCGTAAGGTGAGCATCCAAACTGCCTAGGCTCCCACAAAGCCAATACGTGCAGTAGGATCAAAAACCCATTGCCATTGTTCTTGAGGTCTCAGTAGCCCTCATTGTCAGCTATGTTCAGAGAGACCGGTTTTAACCCAGGCTTTTTCAGACCCAGGCCAGCTGATGCCTTGCATTCTTTTATGTAAATTTGTTTAACTCTGTGAAGCTGTATTACTTTGCCTGTCTAAAACACCTGACTGGTCTAATAAAGAGGTGAATGGCCAATAGCAAGGCAAGAAGAGAAAGGATAGGTGGGGCTGGCAGGCTAAGAAAATAAATAGGAGGAGAGATCTGGGAGAAAGATGAGGAGCAGGAAAAGGAGGAGGACTCCAGGGGCCAGCACCAAGCTACACAGCAAGCCAGGGAGTAAGAAATAAAGAAGGTAATAAATAGAGAAATGTAAAAGCCCAGAGGCAAAAGGTAGATGGAATAATTTAAATTAAGAAAAGATGGCTAGAAATAAGCCAAGATAAGGCAGGGCATTCATAAGAGAGTCTCTGTGTGTGATTACTTGGGAACTGGGTGAGAGAACTGGGTGACAAAAGAGCCAAAAAAGAGCAGAAAGTAAAAACAACCAACATCACAAGAAGCTAAGTAAAACAGAAGCTATGTGTTGTCATAAGGTTTTTTCTCTCTTTTGTTTGTTTGGATGTTTATTTTGCTGGTGTTGGTTTTGGTTTTACTAGACAGGGTTTCTCTGTGGATCTTTGGCTGTCACTTTTTCAGACTATGCTGGCCTCCACCTCACACAGATTCACCTGCCTCTGCCTCCCTATGCTGGGAGTAAAGTATGCGCCACCATGCCCGGCTAGTCTTAAATTCTTAACTAGAATCATGCTTTACAGTTACCTGAGAATTCATTTTGGGAGAGCCTCTCTAAAAAACATGCATGTATTAAGCCCAGGATAGAAATCTGGAAAAGATTGCAAACCCTAAACACCCCTGGCTTAGAATGGCTGCCAAAGGCTTATAGTTTAATGAAGACATGAAGCTTTGAAAATTTCCTAATCTATGATCACTACTTTTGTTGTTATGGGTGAAGTAATGGGCTCTGGAATCACAGGGGTCTCCACTTTCATTTCTGTCATTTCCTAGCTGTACAACATTAAGAAATGTCTCCATGACTGAGCTTCCTTAGGTGGATAAAACAGTATTTAATTCAGAGCATTGGGAGAATGATTCAACTAAAATATATAATCACACTTAAAAGAGCTGTCATGGTGCAGATATCAAGCCCACGATAGTTATGAACTGTTTATTACACATTCCTAAATTACTAAGAATAGTATCAAGTATACGGCAACTTAAACACCAGATTCAAAGTTCCAAATCTTTACAAACTGTGAGCACAGGGTGCAGTGTGGTGGCTCTGGCTTGTCTTATACTAACCAGCAGAAGAGGTGTCCTTTCCCGCAGTCCACAGCAGGGGCTCTTAGCAAGGGGAAGCTGAGGGTGTCAGACCCAGAGGGATTTGACCCCTGCTTTGTCAGTCTGACAGCTCTTTCACAGCCTGCAGTTGGACACCATTTAATGGCAGGATTATTTTCAACAAAGGCCTGTTTAAAAACCATAATAATTAGAAAAACAAAAGAAACTATTTCAGCTGCAAGTTCTAAAACAGAATATATCTCCACAGAGATTAAAAGCAAACAAAAGAATGAAATCAAACACAGGAGTTTAGCTTTAAAAATAACTAAAACCAGAACTAGAAATACTTCAAAAGCAAAAATATGGCATTTACCTTAGTAATGGAATGGTTTTTAAAAACGTTTTTTCTTTTATCTAAAAGGTAGGTAAATGATAACAAAGTAAAACTGCAATTATCTGCGAAAAGGTGTCTAACATAAGAATGATTTGGTTCATATTAAGCTACTTTTTGATTAAATGTAAGCAGAAACTTGTGTATAATTATGTTATATTTTAATACTAAATTTCTAAATGTCATTTTGATAAATACATAAAAATCGGTATTATAATACTTTCTACATTGAAGAGGTAGGGCCTAATGCTTTTAAGATTACATAATAGTATTTAGAGTAAGAAAAAATCATACAAAGTAATTAAAATAAAAGTTTTAAGTTATATACACAAAAAGAATAATTTTCATGTTTAATTCTTAAATGAAAAAAGAATAGGAAAAAAGCAAAAATTTTAGTTTATTAAACTATTATTTGAAATAAAAATTATTTTCAAGTTAAAATTTTTTAAAAAATATTCCTCTCAGGAGTATAAACTATTGTTTGGGAAGAGTAGCTACAAATGAATGCTATTTTCAACAATTAGTTATAAAAAAGGGACAAGAAAATTACTAAAGAATATCAATAGCTTTTTTGTGGGGTATTAACTTTCATTTTTCCTTTTATACTTATAAAATGCTGCTTTGGTTCAAAGTTTTAATAATATTACCATTCATATATGCATTTTTTTTCTGAAAAATAGCACTATTTTGTTTATAAAAATAAAACACAGGCTTAATAAGCTGGTACCATACCTTAATATCAAACTGTAGGTAGCGTTTGTCCATCTCCTTAGAAACTATGCTTTCTATAATATCTACAGGCACAAGTTGAAAGCATTCATATGCAGGGCAGAAAATGTTATGGGCTTCACCTTCTTGAATTTTCAGATTTAAAAACCTGTTAAAATATCAATTGACAGAAAAAAGGGAGAGGATGTAAGTTATTTGTATGTCCTAAGACTTTTGTTTTGATGAATTTTCTATGAGAGTGTTGTTAAAATAACACCAAGAGCATGCACCAAAACCTGTGTTTCTTCTCCAGTCCTCATTTTATATATATATATATGTATATATATATATACACACACACATATATATGATATAACTTTATACATTTATATATAAAGCATATATATACTTTATATATAAAACTTAAAATCTGAAACATTTTTCACATAAAAAAAACTCAGACCCGAGTGATCTAGAAAGGTTATATTAAATACTCAATCTTCTTTCCCTTTAAATAAATGGGAAATTAACAAGAGATAAATCAAGTATTTTGTAGGAGCAATAGAATATACAGCATACTTTTTAAAAGAAAAACTTTTTTCTTTATATTTCTTTAGATGAGTGTTAAAATGAGTTCTGTGTTATTTTCTATGTACACTAATGAGGTAGTAAGAAAAACGCATATTGCAAAATAGTTGAATCAACTCAGAAAAAGTTTTGAGCTAGAAAAATTTTAGTCTTTAGCAATTTAATGATAAAAGCCTTATTTTTGCCATATTTTAATGAGCATACTAATATGTACTTTTCAGAACTGCTAACACAGATTAGATAGTAAAATATATGCAAAAAGAATCTGTATGTTTTGGAAGGTGTTATAACTATTATTTAATATGTATATACAAATAAGAAACACACGTATTATGTCTGAATTTTAATGGAATTAAATTTTTTTTCAGACAAGCTCTTATGTACCCTAGGATATAACTGAGAATGTGCTCTTGCTTCTACGTCATATGTGCTGTTGAGATTACAGACATGTGCCAGCAGGCCAGGTTTATACTAAGGTTGAAACTCAGACGTGAACGAAGCATTCTACCAACTTGGATACATTCCTAGCTGTGGATTATACTATATTTAACAACTCTAGAAAAAACAAAATGAGAATAGGCAAGTATATTATGACTGTCTGGCTCTTATCAACATTTTTTGATTTTTCTATTATCTTCTTCCGTTAGTATTATCTATTAATTTCACTGTACTTTAGGAAGAAACAATCAAGGAAGACGTAGAAAGACTGCATTATCCATGAGGCTTAAGCCTTACTATTTGTAAGAATGTATCTGTGAGGGTGTCTTTCAGTCCTTGGTGCAGATCTGCAAAGCATCTGGCCGTAATAACAATGAAGAGACGGGAAAGTAAAGTAGATGGGAAGTTCTGAGCTCACATTGTTCTTCATGAAAACCAAATTTTATTTTTCTATGTGTTGCTGACAGAATGTTTTATTTGTGTATTTATTATTTGTGTGTGGTGGTGGGGGACACATACTACATACAGTGTGCACACAGAGACTAGAAGACAACATGCAGAAGTCATTCCTCTCCTTCCAGAATGTGGGTTTGGGGAATTAAACTCAGGCCATCAGGCTTAGAGTCCAATGTCATTACTTGCTAAGCTGTCGTCTCTCTGGCTAGACTCCTATTAAATTTTAAAGATTTTTTTTGACGCCAACCACCCAATTTGTTTTACTGGTGTCTGATTTGACAAGAGCTGTCCTGGGTTAGATGGAGAATGCTAGATAGCCATACAGCAGCAATGACAACAGTAACAAAGAATTAAATCTTACTAAAACCTTTTTCTGAGTAGTCTTTGATAAGAATGGGAATTAATTTCTATGATACTAGTTATGTGAGGAAGGTCAATAAAGGTCAAAAAATTAAAGTAATTCCCAGGCAAGGTCAATTTTCACATAAAAACCAAGTTCAACAATGACAAGATATAAAACCCAGGTAACACTTCCTCAAAACAGTATATTTAATACTTCAAAACTGCATACATGGAGAAGATTTTCTGCTCTAGAATTGATTCAAAGATTGATTTAGTCTGTGAGTTTTGACTCTGTAAATTAGCTTATTTGTGCCAGCTATACTGACTTGATCCTACTGGACTAAAAACTCTACTCTACGTTTACATCTAAAACAAAACCAGGTACACTTATTTATTTTGACTCTTTGAAAAACAGTTTGTTTCCTCCAAATGAAGTCTTGCAGAACACCTAAAAGGACCACAAATGAAACCAGTATACAGATCAGGAGGCTTTGTATCTATTTGTAGGTGGGGGAAGGGAGGCGGATGAGAGAGAGGCAGAAAGGTGTGTGCAGGAGAGAGTCCAGGAAAACAGTAAGGTTTTAATGCACATATGTATACAAGTGTAGGAGTGTGTATACGTGTGTGTACGTGTGTGTGTAGGCCAGATGACCTCCAATGTTATCCTAAAAACACTATTATCCACCTTCTTTGAGATGGTCTCCCAAAGTCATGGAATTGGAGTGCTAGTTTTTAAAAATGAGGCTAGAGAGGCTGGCCAAGGAGCCCTACCCCGGGTTCAGACTTCTCTACCTCTCTAGCACTGGGACTGTAAGTGTACGCTACTATGCCTGACCTTCCTGTGTGTTCCTGGGATTGAACTTGGTTTCCTATGCCTGGGCAACCACTTTACTTACTAAGCTCTCTCTCTAATTCAATGAGTAAATTTGAGGAACTAACAGAGATATTCATTATCTTGATTATGGTGATTGTTTAATAGTATACATGTATATCTTGGTTTATGAACTACTTAGTTTAAATGCACAGACTGATATATGTCAACTGCACCACAGCAAAATTGTAAAACAAAGAATACCAAAAAAAAAAAAAAAACCCAAAAAACAAAAACAACAACAACAAAAAAAAACCAGACAGGAAACCTGCCAGGCCTTTGCTTTCTCACTCATGTAATGCTCCCCAGAGGCCTATTCTGGTACCCAATATTCCATGAAAAAGTATGAAAAAAGTATTCTTAGATACTTAGGACATATTTGTGTGTCCAGAGACAGTAAGACAGTGTACTGCATTTGTTTTAGAAGCACTTTCAAAAAGTGCAACTATAAAGTTAACACATAATGAGAATGTATAAATCTAAGGTAATAAAGAGGAAATGAGGGAAAAGTATGAGAAGCAAAATAAAATTTCCAGTATAATACACACCCAATCTCTAGCATAGGCATTTAAATAACAAAAAAATAATTTAAAATATCTGCATTCTTACGGATTTTCAAGGCTATCTACTTGCTTTAAAAAATTAGGAGACCACAATGCTTGGGATTGAAGATGGAAACTGATTCTTGATATTTACATTAAATCTGAAATTTATATTATATGTAATATAAATAAAAATACTAATACAATTGTTTAGATATGCTTTCTTTGATGTCAAAGAGGAAAAACAAAAATATTCTTTGTAATAAAGCATAGTACATTTCAGTGTAACTCAGAAACCAATATAAATGATCTATACCATTAAACAATGAAAGCAAATAATTTCACTAACAACCCAAAGGTGTTAGCTTGTAGTAAGAGATGAATAAGCTGTTCATATACTCACGACTCCCAACATCCTCTACAAAAATCATGTCCACAAGGCATATCCACTGGATCTTCAAATACAGAAATACTGCACATACAAATGTCACACTGGAGATGCACAAGAAAAGTGACTTAGCAAGGTCATACTCTGAAGAGAAGCAGTACAATCATTTTGTTCAATAGTTTAATGACAAAAATTATTGCAGTAATTATAAATCTTAAAAACTAAATGTTTCAAGCTACAAAGTCTGTTAAGAGTACCTAGCTTGGACCGAAGAATAAATACCAAGACTGCCTTTCTTTTAAAAAAATATTTGCTATAGAATTTATTGTCTTAAAACAAACACCAAACTTAGTTTACCTATTAATCAGCACTGTGCATTAGGAAAGGGAAACACAAGAAACAAATCGTTAGCATCCACTCAGGTCAGGACCACACAGGTGCCCCACACAACAACCACTTCAGTGTGTGGCTTTCACTCTATGCTTACTGGAAAATGCACAGAAACAGAAACTTTGCACTTTGAACACAGAGATTCAGGATTTTAAGAGTGGCAAATGGGTAGGGGAATGTGGCTCAGTGGTATAGTGCCTGCCCAACAGGGTTGAGCAGCTTGGGATCAAGAGTTAGCACCTCCTACCTTCCCCTGCCCCCTCAAATAAATAGCAAAGTAAAGTTTTTATGCAAGGAAGTCTAACACAACTATGTTACCTTTTACCATGACTTATGAGAAACAAAGATCATGTTAAAATGTGAATTATGGAATAGCATTTTACTTTCCCAAATGGTCCCTAACTAAGAGAAAGGGTGCTTTCACATCTACTCCATATTCTGCATGGCAGTCACAGGCTGCTTATCTCACACGGGTATTTCCTAAGGACCAGCTCAGAAGCTCTGCTACAATGAGCACACAATCATACTAACATTCTGTAAAAGCTTTTAAAAAACCAGCATTCAGCAAATTCTTTTAAAAATTATGCTTTAGGTTAAACATGCATACTACAAACTAAGTTTTAGTATTTCTTTTTTTTTTTTAAATTTATTTATTTATTTATTTATTAAACATTTCTGTCTCTTCCCCACCGCCGCCTCCCCTTTCCCTCCCCCTCCCCCAACCAAGTCCCCCTCCCTCGTCAGCCCAAAAAGTAATCAGGGTTCTCTGCCCTGTGGGAAGTCCAAGGACCACCCACCTCCATCCAGGTCTAGTAAGGTGAGCATCCACGAAACTGCCTAGGCTCCCAC